>NW_007727433.1:91711-93122 GCF_000696425.1 Galeopterus variegatus
GGGCGCGGGGTGGGGGGTGGGGGAGTCACTTTTGTAGCTCTCTGGTCATTTTTCTTAACCATTCTTTTTTTTTTCTTTTCTGTTCTTTTTTTGAAATTGTGTAATATGTGTGTGTGTGTGTGTGTGTGTGTGTGTGTGTGTGCGTATGCATTTATTTATTTATATACATAACATAAAACCTATCACCATAGCCATTTTTAGTGCACAGGTCAACAGCCTCAGGTACATTCACAATGTTGTGCAGCTGTCAGCACCGTCCATCTCCAGAACTTTCCATCTTCACAAACTGAAGTTCTGTCCCCACTAAACGCCAGCTCCCTGTGGGCCTCCCCCAGCCCCTGGCACCCGTTGCTTTCCCTCCTGTCTATGCATTTGACTACTCCAGGGACCTCATGTGAGTGAAATCTGACCGTATTTGTCCTGGTGTGTCTGGCTTGTTTCATTCAGCATAGTGTCCTCAGGGCTCATCCAGGCAGTAGCTTGTCAGGATTTCATTCCTTTCTTATTTCAATTTTTTTATTGTGGTAAAATACATAGTAACAGAAATTTTACCATCTTAGCCATTTTCTTTCATGGTTTACAGAAACATTACAATTAAAAGATGCTTAATCTGGGGCCGGCCCAGTGGCACACTGCTACAGTGCGCCGCTTGGGAGCGTGCCAGCGCTCCCGCCGAGGGTTCGGATCCCACATACAGACCGGCCACTCACTGGCTGAGCGAGGTGCGGGGGCAGCACTGAGGGTTGCGATCCCGTTGCAGGTCCCGGTCCAGTGCGGGCGCGACATTGAGGGTTGCGATCCGTGGCCGGTCACGAAAAAAAAAGACAAAAAGGAAAAAATAATAATAATAAAAGATGCTTAATCTTCTGTTTTATGCACTTCCATCCAGCTGCCTTTCAGTGGGTAAACTGCATGCCTGCTGCAGTCCTAAAGCCCTCGAGATTTTCAGGAGGAAAGGTGGTCTGCCCGCACCACCCCAGACCCGAATTCCCACTCCTTTTGCCTAAAACTTCTTGCTCCATGTGTTGTGTCCAAGCAGACTTTTCATACCTTTGTTTAAAAGGTCTCCCCAGTCTGCACCCAAGCCATCCCCGGAGAAAAACATGTAGCCAGTGGTAAAAAATAAAGGTGGTCCAGACAAGTCAGACCGTACACCCTTTCAACGTCCAGCTTTCTGTTTAGTGCCTGCGTGCCTATGGCTGGAGAGAGGCGCGCCTTTGGGACCTCAGCAACCGTTTTCATCCCACGTAACTGTCCATAAGATGCCATCAAAAGCCACACTGCACCTGTGCGCCCCGTGGGCTGACTCCTCGCCTTGGAAGCCATCTTAACCATTTTTATTTTTATTTAATTTAAAAAAATTTTTTTTTAAAAGATGACCGGTAAGGGGATCTTAACCCTTGACTTGGTG
>NW_007727433.1:94095-95186 GCF_000696425.1 Galeopterus variegatus
ATAGGATCTGAACCCATGGCCTTGGTGTTATCGGCACCGCACTCTCCCAAGTGAGCCACGGGCCGGCCCTTTAACCATTCTTAAGTGTACAGTTCAGTGGTGTTAAGTAAGGATTTCCTTCCTTTTTAAGGCTGAATAGTATTTCACTGTGTGGATATGCCGCATTTTATCTATCCATCCATCCACCAGTAGACATGTGGGTTGTTTCTACCTTTTGGCTGTTGTGAATAGTGCTGCTGTGAACATGGGTGCACCAATACCTCTTCGAGACCTGCTTCTGACTCTTCTGTGCATATACCCAGAAGTGGGATTGCTGGGTCACACAATTCTGTGTTTAACCTTTTGAGGAACTGCTGTTCTGTTCACACAGTGACTGTGCCCTTTTACATTCCTACCATGAGTGTGCAAGGGCTCTGGTTTCTCCATTAACTGATTTCTCTTTAAACCCATTTTCCTGTCTGGTGTCTAAGCCGGGCGGCGACCTGTCAGCAGCTCTGTTCCACTCGTGCCTCGTGTTTAGGGAGAAGTGCATAGGAGGTAAACTGTCGTAATTACACTGAAGTGTTCAGCACTAAATCCCGGTCTCCCAACTCTCAATAAGGAAGTGATCCTTGGACAAGCTGTATTTACTGAAGACATTTAAGACAAATAAGTCATTTGCTAGTGTTTATCATGCTTAGGAACTGGCTTTCCCACTTTGTTTGGGAAATATTTCTGTCTCTCTTTTTACAGAGAATTCTCTACCAAATTATATTTCTATTTAAGGGAGAAATGTTAGAACTATAAAGTATCAGGAAGTTAAAGGCTTGCTCAGGATACTTCCTTTAGATTTAGCATATCGTTTCGTTGTTTGATCAATTAAAGTCAAGCAACGGTCGTTAGAGAGGCCAGGGCGACTGACTCTAACGAGGTCGACACGCAGCAGCCTTTCACGCCGCTGGCGCTCGGGAGACGCGCTGGGGTGTTGTTCTGTGTTTCCGTTTCCCTGCTTGTGCCCTTGCAGCACTGGTGCTGGACAAGCCTGGTGCCCTAAACTAAACGTCTGGACGGTCTTCTCGTTGAGGATTATTACTACAGGTGCAGGGTATTGT
>NW_007727433.1:96733-98454 GCF_000696425.1 Galeopterus variegatus
CCAAAAGTGTCAGCATGGGGGCTTTTTTTCATCTTGCATAATGCTAGACTTGAAATACACCGCACATGCTGGGTTTAACCGAACCCTCGTGACCAGAGGTGTCCTCTGTGAGTAGCCAGCTCACCCTCTGCTTCTAAATGTCCGTCAGTTGGAAGTTCATCAGCTCAGGAGCATCTGAAAGGTTCCTTATGATGTGAAGTTGTTGTGGCTATCGCAGGAGCTCATTGAGTCACTCAGGCAGTCCAGTACAGAAGCAGGCCCGCAGCCAAGCAGGCAGGCAGGCAGGCAGGCGCTGTCTTTCTTAGGTGCTAGGGCTACCCTAGTGAATATCTCTAGATGTCTTCTCTAAACGTTTTTCTTGGAAAATTTATCCAATTTTTGGTAATTCTACCAGAGGCCTTCTACTGTTAAGGTTATTTAAAGGGTTCTGTAGAACCTTATTTTACTATTCAATATGTAAATCATGTTGAATGTCTCCATGCATGCCAGACATGGCAGGGGCTGCAAAGGTGAGCGGGTCCGAGACAGCACTGCCTGCCCTTCCCACCTCAGTACCTGCCAGCACCAGGCATGCTGCAGCCTTTAGCCTATGTCTGGGTTGGTGGGATGCATGGACGCAGGGTGGATATTTCTTCTTGGGTCAAACCATTTCCTTAATCTAGGCAAGGAAGTTTCAGCTCTAATGTGACATTTCCTTTGAGGGCTGAGCAAGTATGTGTGCTCGCACACGTGTGTGCACGTATGCGTGCATGTGCGCATGTGTGTTGGGGGCGCTGGATAAGAGAGCTGGAGTGAGCGTGTGGGAACCCCACTCACATTCACGTGGTTTCCCTCCTTTGTTCAGACTACGTGAAGACGCATCAGCTCTCAAGGCTGGCTGGGATGCCCAGATTGCTCAAATGTCCAAAGAGGTGATCGCCAAAGACCTTCATGTTCAAACGCTGCAGGGACAGGAGGCAAAGCTCAAGGCGCAGTTGGCCAGATTCCAGCAGGNTAAACTAAACGTCTGGACGGTCTTCTCGTTGAGGATTATTACTACAGGTGCAGGGTATTGTTTTTGTAATAGAAAGCAGATTTCTAAATTACAGAGCTTATATCTTTCCTCTTTTACTTCTGGGGAGTTCAGTTATCATTCCAATCTCACTATCCTGAGTGTAAGGTAGCGTTAAATGACTACCCCGTAGTTATTAGTAGCCTTTAGTGTGTTAGCAGTTTCGTGGTGGTTTGGAGAGAGAACCTGTAGGGTTAAGATGAGAGCCTGTACTTCTTTGTGGTGATCTGTGTGCTCCACCGTGTCTGCTCATGTTCTTCTGTTTCTACGCAATAGCTCAGCAGCCGTGCCCTGTCGATCTAACCTGACGCGTGCGTCTGAGCAGACAGACAGGTGGGAGATCAACTGGGAGGACCCAGGCAGATGCGTTCACTGGTCCTGACGTTTCGGTGCCAATGCTGGGAATGGAAGCCAGCCCTCATTCTTAGGTGGCTCGTGGTTCAGAGGCAAAGCTGCTGCCCAGAGCACCCAGAGGCCATTGATAAGTCTGTTTCTTCAGTACCCATTGGCATGGAAGGAGCCAACATACACATCTGTGTCATGTGCCAGAGATGGCTAGAAAGGTCGATGCTTTAATATGCCTCTTTTTAGCTTTCCTGAAAAATATGTCCAAAAGTGTCAGCATGGGGGCTTTTTTTCATCTTGCATAATGCTAGACTTGAAATACACC
>NW_007727433.1:99921-101155 GCF_000696425.1 Galeopterus variegatus
GTTCAAACGCTGCAGGGACAGGAGGCAAAGCTCAAGGCGCAGTTGGCCAGATTCCAGCAGGACATTGAAAGGTAGCTGGCCTCAAGGCGTATCTCTCTTCTTTTTTTTTTTTTTTTAATTTGTAAGAAAGTGAAATTTTATCGCTTACAGTTTCTGAGGCCGGGAAGTCTGATGTCCAAGGAACACATCTGGGGGTGCTGACAGTGACCCCGGGGTCTCACGTTGCAAGATAATGGAAGCAGAGAGAGCCCCGGGGCAGATATTTCTGTTGAGCCCTCCTGTGGGCTGGACACTGTTGTAGGTGCTGAGAGTTCAAAACAGCAAAGCAAGTCCCTGGCTTCACACTCTTTTGGGAGAGAAAGACAGTAAACAAGAGACAAATAGAAATAGAACATCATGCCGTGAGAGGGAGGTGTAAGAAAGCAAGCAGGCAGGGGCGAGGAGGCTGTGCATCTGGGGCCTTTTGGATGGCGGACGTTTTTCCGTCTGTCATAGGAGCCATGAAAGGGCTCCCACTGTGTGATCCTGTGTTAGGGATCGCCTCTGTATGTCTCTTGCCTGTTTTGCTAATGTCTTAGTGTTTTTTTTTTTAAATCAGTTGGAATGAACACTTACTCGAATGAAAATAATATAGGTTGAGCATCCCTAATCCAAAAATCCGAAATCCAGAATGCTCTAAAATCCAAAACTTTTTGAGCGCCGACATGGCCACCGTGGGAAATTCCACACCTGACCTCATGTGACAGGTGGCAGTCAAACCATAGGTGCACAGCACACAGTTTGTTCAGTGTCCCCAAGGGAAAAAAGACCTTTCAGCTGCCATATCTTTTCCACCAGCTACCACAGATTATCCACGTGGGTGACTGAGACAGTGATGCCTTTGCTTTCTGGTGGTTCAATGTACACAGTCTTTGTTTTATGCACAAAACTGTTAAAAATATTGTATAAAGTTACCTTCAGGATATTTGTTGTATTAACCAATTTTGTGTTGCTATAACAGAAATACCTGAGACTGGGTAACTTATAAAGAACAGAGGTGTATTTGGTTTATGATTTTGGGACAGCTGCACCTGGCACAGACCTCAGACTACTTCTACTCATGGCAGAAAGTGGCAGGCAGCCGGAGGGTACAAGCAGATCACATGGCGAGAGGATGCAAGACAGAGAGAGAGAAGGTGCCAGGGTCCTATAAACAACGAGCTCTCACGGGAACTAATAGAGCAAGAACGCACTC
>NW_007727433.1:102975-104806 GCF_000696425.1 Galeopterus variegatus
TTCAGTTCTGGTTAATTTGCTCCTTTACTTCCTTGAGTGTTTCTTCCCTTCCATTCTGATCTGCCCAGACCTCCTGTCGGATACATGCTGGTCTTCCGAATTTAGCCTCTGGGCCTTGTGACATCCCCCCGTGCTTTGTCCCATGGTGCTGCCCTCTGAGGGGTCTCGTTCACCTTCCGGCTCACGATCTGCTCTCCAGCTCTGTCCACCCTGCTCCGGTCGTTGGCTTTTCAAAGCTGAAAGTCCTCTCCCGTTTCCGTGTGTAGCCGTTTTTCTCGTTCCCTTCTCTTCTCACGTGCTGGTTCTTCTGTTTCCTGAGCGTGGTCACCCTCTTTCACGGCATTGTTTCTCCAGCTCTGGCGGTCCCTGGCGTCTGCTCGTCACTGTTNAGGTGCCAGGGTCCTATAAACAACGAGCTCTCACGGGAACTAATAGAGCAAGAACGCACTCATGAATCCCCCCTCCCCCAGGGAGAGCATTAATCTATTCATGAGGGATCCGCCCCCATGACTCAGTCAGTTTCCAACACTGCCACATTGGGGATTGGATTTCCACATGAGTTTTGGAGGAGACAATACATCCAAACTCCATCATTTGTATAAGTTGTATATGAAATATAAATGAATTTTGTATTTAGACTTGGGTCCTGGTTAGCTAAGTTGGTTAGAGCACATCCTTATAACACTAAGGTCATGGCTTCAGATCTCCGTACCAGCCAATTGCCCAAAAAAAAAAAAGAAAAAGAAAAAAGAAATAGACTTGGGTTCTATCCCTAAGATACCTCATTATATATATGCAGATATTCCAAAATCCAAAAAAATACAAAATCTGAAACACTTCTGGTCCCAAGCATTTCAGGTAAGGAACACTTAACCTGTGTTTTATTCTCCATACATATGTATATATTAAAATCAACTTTATTGAAGAATAATTTAAATATAACAAAATGTGCCCATTTGATGGATGTAAACAAATGTATATACCCCTGTAGCCACCACTCCAGGCAAGATTTGAAACCTTTCTGTCCCCCGATTCCCCTCGTGCCCCTCCGTGGCCAGTCCGCGTCCCAGCACATGCTGGTCTGCTTTCTGTCGCTGCAGATGAGTTTTGCTGATGTAGAATTTCCTCTGAATGAAATTGTACAGTGTTTTGGGTCTACCCTCTTGGGGGTAGACCATCATAGTTTTGAGATTAAGGCATATTGTGGTATCAGTAGGTTGCTCCTTGGTCACTGTTCACTAGTTTTCTGTTGTTTGAGTGAACAACAGTTTATTTCTATTTTCTCTGTGTTAGTTTTGGTAATTTGTGCGTTTTGTTGAGTTTGTTCATTTCAGCTAATTGTTGGCTTTATTGGCACAGCTGGGTCCCCTGCTCGGTCTCACCAGGCTGGAATCAGGTGTCTCTTGGGACCTGTCCTCTCGCTGGAGGCTGGTGTCCCCTTCTATACTTTTCCAGGTTGTCGGCAGAATTTGTTTCTGCAGCAGTGGGGCCGAGGTCTCCGTTTCCTTGCTGGCTGTCAGCCACGGTCGCTCTCCGTGCTGAAAGCCCCCCCAGGGAGCCTCTCACAACACAGCAGCCACACCCTCAAGGCCAGCAGAGGGGTCTCCCTCCAGTCTCACACAGCGTTACCATGTCACAGCCTGGAACAGGAGCAGCCTCGCCCTGGTCACGTCCCACCCGTGCCCTTGGACTCTGCGCACCACACGTGACTCCGTCCCCTCCAGCCCCGGCGCTGAGAAGTCAGATACTAGTCCAATTCTTGTTCTTTTCTCTCTCTCAAGCCTTTAGCTTTTGTTCCTGTCCTTGGTACTACAAGATTTCGCCACCCAGC
>NW_007727433.1:106069-106416 GCF_000696425.1 Galeopterus variegatus
CCCATGTGGCACCTTCACTTCTCATGTCATAGGACCTCAGGAAAACATTAATATTGGGCGGTTTGAACATGTCCTCAGGTACAAGCAGCAGCTATCTCTGGCCGTCGAAAGGGAACGGAGCCTGGAGCGTGATCAGGTGCAGCTGGGCCTGGACTGGCAGCGCCGCTGTGAAGACATCGAGCGGGACCAGATCCAGAAGTCGGAGGCTTTGATTCAGGGTCTGACAGCAGCAAGAGAGCAGGTGTGTGCCGTGCGGCAGAGGGAGGGCTGGGAGGCTCGCTGTCGCGCTCTGGCAGCACGGGTGTGGGCTCTCACCAAATTATTCTTTAAATTTGAAAGCACTAATC
>NW_007727433.1:108482-109773 GCF_000696425.1 Galeopterus variegatus
AAAAAAAAAGAACATCTGTGAGTCGTCGTTCATACACTTTTACTCAGCACTGTCCCCTGTGACGTGTGCAGAGCGCAGGACCTCCATCTCTTCCCTCAAGGGTGTTAAGTTCCAGTTCACAGAGTCAGCGTGCGCGTGTCATGGTCCTGTCTCTCTCTGTCCTACACAAGAATTGTGGAGACTCAGGCACCAATCTTGGGCTCGTGTGGACAGTTGGGCAGGAGCCACGGCCTTGTGCGGGACGCAGCACGTGAGTCGCAACGTGAAGGAGCTCGGGCACCAGCCACCCAAGCACACGTCATTGCTGGCCATGGAACCAAATGACTTCATTTTTAAAATCTGAAATGACGCTTCCTACCCTGTTGGCATCATTGGTTTGTGGCGCTGATGATGGAAAATTCAGCGTGCTGTCGGCTGTCCAGAAAGAAATCTCAGGGTGCAACTGTAGGGGCCTGTTCATAAGTGAAGCCTGAGTCTCTCCAGTAATGCGAAGAAAAAAGAAGTCAGAACTTTCTCCCAAAGGCTCACATCTTCATATGTAGTGACCAAGTGACCTGAGCCAAAGATAGCCATCGTTTTTTTCCCCACAACGATTTCCTCACCTACTTCCAGCACCTACTGGAGCCTGACACTGACTATGGGATGCCTATGGGCTGAGTTGTATCCCCCAAAAAGATAGGTTTAAGGCCTGACTCCCAGAACCTCAGAATGTGACCTCGTTGGACACAGAGTTGTTACAGATGTAATTAGTTAACATGAGGTCATTCTGGAGTAGGGTGGGCCCTTATCCGACCTACTGTAATGCTTGGTGTCTTCAGGAGAGGACACAGAGGCACACAGGGGAGAAGGCCGTGTGACGACAGGGGCAGAGTGGAGAGGTGCACCTACAAGCCAGGGATCGCCAAGGATCGCCAAGGATCATGGCAGCCGCCAGAAGCCGGAAGAGACAGGAGGGAGCCCCACAGAGCCTCAGACAGAGCAGGCCCTGCTCGCACCTGTGGCTGTGAGAGAACCCATCCTGTGGTGTAGGCCACCCAGTTTGTGGGCCTTTGTTCTAGCAGCTGCAGATGCTCCTACAGATGCCATCTGCTGCAGGTTGCTGGCTCAGGTCTCGTCACAGGACCTGGTTTTGGAAGGAGGCCTGGAGGCCATCTTGTTTTGCTTCCACCTAAGGATGACCCTGTGGCACGTGCCCGAGCTCAGCCTTTCAGTGATTCCCACCATATCATGTGTCCCGCCTCAGTACCCGCGTCCATCAGGGCTCCGTGGAGAAGCCGTGTCACTGGCCTGC
>NW_007727433.1:111680-112195 GCF_000696425.1 Galeopterus variegatus
GGTAGGGAGAACACTTTGCAAGTTTCTGGCTGGCAAAGCTGAATGAAGTTTTGAGTTGAATCCTGCATGTGATGGCACCTGCACTTCCTGCCTCACAGGGCACTAGTAACGGTTAGAGAGTACGGTGTGACCCACCTGGTAAAACTGCAGATGCCAGCGACCGTGGTTGCTGCCTGAGCGTCAGAGACCGGCCCTCTCGGCAAACGCAGACAGAGCAGCAGGTGGGTTTGTCTGCAGACTGGAGCTGGGCGGGCGTGGCTGCTCAGGGAAGCACGTGGCAGGCGCTCCCGGATTTCCACAGTGCGAGCAGGGTTTGCCTTGTGGCAGCGCCATGACATTTTCACCTTGCAACTCCAGTTGGCACGTGTTTACAACATGGAGCTTCAGAAGGAGCGCATGCTGATTACTGTAGTGCTCAGAGTCCAAGGCAGACCATAGTGCAGGTGCTTCTGTGCGTAGACCACCACATGGGTCCCAGGAGGGCAGGGCCAGAGAGGCTCCATGGTGGACGCGAT
>NW_007727433.1:112231-113190 GCF_000696425.1 Galeopterus variegatus
CAAGACCAGAGCCTTAGCGTGGACCGGGCAGGCCTGGGGTTGGGCTGCCCCAGAGTGGTTAGGGGCCGGGGCTGCTGGAGCCAGGCCGTGCTCAGGAGGAGCGTCCTGTGAGGAGCTGAGGTGGGCGTGCCTGCCCCCAAATCTTGTCTGTGATGGGGGTGTCAAGAATGGCTGTGGGTGGGTGGACACCAGGCTGCTGGAATGGCTCCTGCTCAAGACAGGACTTGCTCACCTTGTGCATGGATTGTCATCCAAGCCATGTCCACTGCCCGCCGCCCCAACAGGAAAGAACAAAGGACTCGAAAGTCAGGTTGGTGATGGGACAGGAGGGCAGCTCTCCTCAGCTGAGGAGGTGGTGGGCTACCCCCTCTCAAAGACTCAGATTGACTGAGGGAGATTTTAAAGAGGGGGTTGAGGAAAGGAATGTGGGAAGTGACACGCAGGAGAGAAGGGGACATGAGCACAGGGGCTTTGTGCCAGGAGCCAGGTGCCCGGTCTCACCAGGACTCCTCTGGTTTCTGTTCTTGTCCTTGACGTTATCTCAGGATCCTGCGGGTTTTGCTTTACTTCACTTCAGGGTGGAGTCATCTTCTTTGCAAAGTCTCCATGCAGCTTTCCAGGGCTCTGGCTGTCCTTGCTGGTGCCCAGGGTCAGCTTCCAGACATCTGGCCTTGACCACTTGTTGAAATTTTGCAAGTCTCAAAGAACTGTTAGTTTTGCAAAGTACTGATTAGCTTCTCAGCCTCATCTTTCTATTTAGCAAGCAAGATGAGAAAGTCAGGGGATGGGGCGAAAGGAAAAAAACTGTCCCTTTTAATGCCTTCCCACCTCCCGCACCACATCCCAGGTGGTTTTAGGTCCCAACACGGCCTCAGTCCTGCTCACTCCAACAAGAGGGTGGGGGCGAGGCGTGGTGAACATGGAGGCTGAGCCTCTGGAGGGTGCTCTGTGCCAGCGGA
>NW_007727433.1:113275-116809 GCF_000696425.1 Galeopterus variegatus
TTTTGCTTTACTTCACTTCAGGGTGGAGTCATCTTCCTTGCAAAGTCTCCATGCAGCTTTCCAGGGCTCTGGCTGTCCTTGCTGGTGCCCAGGGTCAGCTTCCAGACATCTGGCCTTGACCACTTGTTGAAATTTTGCAAGTCTCAAAGAACTGTTAGTTTTGCAAAGTACTGATTAGCTTCTCAGCCTCATCTTTCTATTTAGCAAGCAAGATGAGAAAGTCAGGGGATGGGGCGAAAGGAAAAAAACTGTCCCTTTTAATGCCTTCCCACCTCCCGCACCACATCCCAGGTGGTTTTAGGTCCTAACACGGCCTCAGTCCTGCTCACTCCAACAAGAGGGTGGGGGCGAGGCGTGGTGAACATGGAGGCTGAGCCTCTGGAGGGTGCTCTGTGCCAGCGGATGGGAGGGGAGGGAGGACAGGGCGGCAGGGAAGCGCGCAGGCGCCAGCTGGGTGCCCACAGGGAGCGCACGCATCTGCACGTGTGTTATGTTCACTGGTTTTTTTGGCAGGTTATGTTCTGGCCCTTGAAGCAGAAATACAAACTCTAAAGCATAAATTTAAAACACTGGAAGAACAGCTAGAAGATGTGTTAGATCCTCCAAAGACGTCCTCCTCTTACACTGATACTCAACCCCGTGTCCAACCCTCCGCAGAGACCACCGGTAAGAGCCCTCGGCATGTTGCGTCCCGTCACACTGTCTGCTTATTTTATTTAATTTATTTATTTTATTATTATTATTATTTTTAAAGATGACCGGTAAGGGGATCTTAACCCTTGGCTTGGTGTTGTCAGCACCACGCTCACCCAAGTGAGCGAACCGGCCATCCCTATATAGGATCCGAACCCGTGGCCTTGGTGTTATCAGCACCCCGCTCTCCCGAGTGAGCCACGGGCCAGCCCCACACTGTCTGTTTAAAAGCTGAAATGTGATTCTGTGGAAAGTTCACTACGTGAGCACGTATAGCTCAAGGATTGCCGCGAACATCAGGCTCCCCATTGCCAGACCCGGGAGCCCTGTGCTCCCTCCAGAGTCGGCCCTGTCCCAACCCCTGCAGAGCTCAGTGTTTCCTGTCTTCACGTAAACGGGATCATACGGTCCATGTGCTTTTGTTTGGCTTCTAGTGACCTCCATAATGTTTCAGTCAGTCACGCCAGACTGTTCTCCAAGTGTTTGTACTCATTTGCCCTCTACCCAAAGGCCACGAGGGGCCATTGCTCCACGTCCCCACCAGCTCCGTGTACGGCCATCCATTCAGACGTCAGCCATTCTGCTGGGTGTGCAGCGCATCCCACGACGGTTTATTTTGCGTTTCCTTCTTTATTAGTGAGCTTGAACGTCTTTTCCTCTGTTCATTGGTATATTAGTCTGCTCAGGCTGCCATAACCACGTACCACAGGCCAGGCGGCTTAAAGAGCAGACACTTATTTTCTCAGTCCTGGGGTCTAGATGTCCAAGGTCAGGGTCCAGAGGGCTGTTTTCTCCCGAGGCTTCACTCCCTGGCTTGCAGACAATGCCTCTCCCTGCACCCCTGTGTCCTGGGCGGCTTAAAGAGCAGACACTTATTTTCTCAGTCCTGGGGTCTAGATGTCCAAGGTCAGGGTCCAGAGGGCTGGTTTCTCCCGAGGCTTCACTCCCTGGCTTGCAGACAATGCCTCTCCCTGCACCCCTGTGTCCTCAAGTCCTCTTTTGAGGACACCAGTCCTGTGGGATCTTATGGGACACAATTCAGTCCGTAGAAATTGGCCTTTCAATATCCTCTCTTTTGGAGTGCCAGTTCATGTCTTCTGCCCGTTTTTTATTGGACCGTCTGCCCTTTTTCATGAATTTTTAGGGTGTTTTACTGTGAGTGTGACCCTGTTGTTAGTCACATGTGACATCTCCCGGTCCGTGGCTCTGGGTAAGCGGAAGTTCTTCATTCTAACAGACTCAGCCAATGTGTCTGCTCCTTATTTAATTTAATTTTTTTTGGCAGCTAGCCAGTGCAGAGATGGAACCCTGGACCTGGGTGTGGCCGGTCACCCACTGCCGCTGTAGCCCCTTCCCCACATGGAGCTTTTCTCACCACCCCGGGCCCTGTCCCTCCCAGGCGTGGCAGCCCTCCACGGGACATCCTCCCCCTGCTGGGGCCAGACAGCCCACCTCAGCTTAAGCGGACGCAGGCCCGGCCCGGTGGCCCAGGCAGCTCCATGGCCATCTGCCTGAGGGCCTGAGGGCTTGTGGGACCAACTGTCAGGAAGGACAGGAAGGGGCAGGGTGGCGGGGTGCTCTTCTCCCTTGGTGAGTGGACCCTCGTGTGGCCATGTGGCCCTCCTCTGCATGCGGCGGTGTTCTTGCTCTGCAGCTC
This sequence comes from Galeopterus variegatus, assembly GCF_000696425.1. Lineage (NCBI taxonomy): Eukaryota > Metazoa > Chordata > Mammalia > Dermoptera > Cynocephalidae > Galeopterus > Galeopterus variegatus. The sequence continues at coordinate 115,626 of NW_007727433.1, forward strand.
CCCCAGCTGTCTTCTGGCTACTGTGTGTGGCGTGTCGTTTACACTAAGTGCAGTGGTCGATGTGTGAGGTGTGAAGTCTGCTGGTTAATGCTGTTTTCTGTCTGCTGCTTTTGTCTTTCATTCCTGTTTCCTCTTTCCTGCCTTCCTGTGGGTTGCTTCAACATTTTTTGGTATTCCATTTTTATTTGTATATAGTATTTTGAGTATGTTTCTTTGTGTAGTTTTTCTAGTGGATCCTCCAGGGCTTACAATATGCTCACCGTCACAGTCGGCTAGCGTCAGCATTTTACAAGTTCAAGCGCGGGTACCTCACCAGGATCTAGGTCCCCTTCCCCGTGCTCCGTCATGACACGGGTGTCTTCACCGTCACCTCCGCACACGTTGAGAACCACATCACATGGGCTGTGGTTCTGCTCTCACCCATCAAACGTGGCTTGAAGCGCTTGGGAGGGAAGGCGCACCCTCGTGCTTGCCCCGCGTGCTTGCCCCGCGCCTCTTCCTGCGCTCCGGTCGCCAGGCCTCCTTCCGCCGTCCTTTAGCAGTTCTTGCAGAGCAAGCCTCCTGCTGACGAGCTCTCTTGGTTTCCCTTTTTCTGGAAGTGTCTTTATTTCACTCTCATTCCTAAAGAACGTCTTCACTGAATACGTGCTGTGCCGCTTCCTTCCGACGGGACCCCACGCGGTGGTTTCTGCTGGACAGCCTCTGCCGTTGGAGTCACGGTCCCTGCAGGGCTTGGCGTGCTCTCGAGACTTCGTCTTTAGTTTTCAGAAACTTCGCCGTGCTGTGTCCAGGCACCGACTGCTTTGGGTTGTCCTGTTTGACGTTGAATCTGAAGGTTTTCTCTTCCCACAGATCTGAGACATCGTCATCCCTGCTTGCTCGCGTGTTTTTCGGCTCCACACTCCCTTCCCTTTCGGAGCTCTGAGGACACAAACGTTTCATCTTTTGTGTTGTCCCAAGGTCCCCGAGGCTCTGTTATTCCTTTCTCGATTTGTTTTCTCTGTTGTCCAGACGGGATCATTTCTGTTGGCCTGCTCTTCAGGCTCGTTTCCGTTGCGGTTTTCCCATACCTTTCCTTTCTTTGCTGAAACTTGCATTTTGCCGGGGCCGGCCCGGTGGCACACTGCTACAGTGCGCTGCTTGGGAGCGCGGCGGCGCTCCCGCCGAGGGTTCGGATCCCACAT
>NW_007727433.1:117777-131682 GCF_000696425.1 Galeopterus variegatus
TGCGATCCCGTTGCCGGTCCCGGTCCGGTACAGGCGCGACACTGAGGGTTGCGATCCGCTGCCGGTCACGAAAAAAATACAAAAAGGAAAAAAAAAAAACTTGCATTTTGCCATGGCTTGAGGGTGTATCGTATTGCTTGTTGGGTTACTTTTACGATGGCTGCCTTAAGGTCTTTGTCACATAGTCCCAACGTGTGTGTCACCTTGGTGTTGCCATTTGTCATTCTAGTTGAGATTTCCCTGCTTGTTAGCATGGCGAGTCATTTTTCATTGTATCATGGACAATTTGAATGTCGTGTCTTGAAACCCTAGTTCTGATTAAGTTTGTTTTAATTCTCCCTTCTATTTTCTCAGACTGTTACCTTTCCTAGGTTTGTCATGCATATCCTGGCTGCTCTCTCGGGCTGGGGTGGGGGCATCATTCGCTTTCTGAGCCTCTGCAGTGCTCCTCTGCTTTGCCCGCCTGAGCTGCCAAGAAGCCAAATCCTGGGTAGCCTTCGCTCCAGAGTTCGCTTCTCACACAAGGCTCCTGCCCGCTCGTTCCTCCTGGAAGGGGTGCTGCGCTCTGTGCAGAGCAGGAGGCAGGCAGGACGGTGCAGGGCAGTGGGCAGGTGTTTGTCTGGAGGGTGGCAGGTGTCCACAGAAGGGCTGCACCTGTGGGTCTCCCTTTTTCTGGAGCTTTGGCTCCAGAGAGCAGGCTCCTCTTGGACCCTGTTTTCGGTCGGAGCTCCGTGTTGTGCTGCTCCAGCGTCAAAGACAAGGAGTGCACTGTAGGCCCCTCCCGTGTGTCCCTAGGCCCCTCGCCGCTTGGCCTTGCTTTCGTCCCTCTCGGAGTCTTCCTCAGTGGCTTCTGTGTTCGGGCCGGGGCGTCTAGTTGCGGTGAGGGAGAACAGGGGGATCACACGCTCCCTCTCGTCCAGCCAGCCCTGCGGTCCTGGAGTGAGCTCAACATGCCGTGTACAGTCTTCTCTTTATGTGTTGCTGGATTTGTTTTGCTAATATTTTACTGAGAATTACTACATTTGTGTTCTTGAGTGAGACTGGCCTGTAATTGTCCTTTCTCATAATGTTTATGTTCGGTTTTAGAATCAAGATTATTCTGGCCTCAGAAATATGTTGGAAGGTGTTCCCTGTTTTTCTGTTTTCTGAAGATGTATCAGATTTATGTTAATTTTCCATTAAACAGTTGGTGGGATTCAACTTTGAAACCACAAGGGCCTGGTGTTTCCCCTGTGGGAAGGTTTTAAATTGTGAATTCAGTTTTTTCATAGTTATAGGACTATCCAGATTTTCTTTTTTTGTGCATCATTTTCTTCATGTTACATTTTACTAAGAAATTGTCCATTACATCTAAATTTTCAAATTTTGGGGCCAGCCCGGTGGCGCACTTGGTAGAGTGCGGCGCTTGGGAGCGCGGCGGCGCTCCTGCCGAGGGTTCGGATCCCATATAGAGACCGGTCCGCTCACTGGTTGAGCGCGGTGCGGGCGCGACACTGAGGGTTGCAATCCCGTTACTGGTCACGAAAAAAGACAAAAAGGAAAAAAAATAAAAATAAAAATAAAATAAATTTTCAAATTTTTGGCCTCGACTTGCTCATAGTATCCTCCTGTGAGTTTTAAATGTCTGTGGGCTCTAAGGTTAGGACGCTTCCTCCGCACGCGTCACACTGGTCAACTGCTTCTGTGCTCTTTTATTTTTTCTTGCTTAGTCTCACCAGGGATTTATCTTTTCTTTCTTTCTTTTTAAACCTTTTCAGACAATCAAGCGATCGTCTTGTGGCTCCTCTGTGATACATTTTTTTCCATTAATACCTGATAGTAACTTTAGTTCTTCCTTCCTTCTACTTTACTTGGTTTTAATTTGGTCATTCTTGTTCTGACTTCTTGAGATGAATGTTCAGCTCATTAATTTTTTGTTTGTTTGTTTGTTTGGGTTTTTCTTAGCACTGGCCAGTATGGGGGTCCCAATCATTGGCCTTGGTGTTCTGACTCCTCGCTCTGAGCGGCTGCGCCAACCTGCCAGCCCCGAAGCCATTCTTGAAAGAGTGGCCTTAGATGCGCTCCTTAGGTTTGGATAAGCAGTGCCGTTATAATCATTCACTTAAAAATACTCTGTAATGCCCATTGTGATTTCTTCTTTGACCCATATGTTATATGGGCATCTTTTTTCATAATTTCCAAACCAATGGCCCCGTATTTAAACAGAGAGACAAGAGTGTGTGATCTCTATCAGACGCTACATGGTAAGGTTGGGTTTTTTCCTGCAAAGATTCCTGATTTCTTTACATAAGGATTACACTTTATGTCCAGCACATTTCTCATCTTCATACTGACCCAGACCCGGTGACTGCAGTGAACACTGTCTTCATGTTGAAGTCGGCCAGCAGGTGCCGCAGGCCTCCGTGGGGGAGGGCGGAGATGAAGGCGATGTTCATGTCCCCAGAGCCCTCCTTAGTTGTCAGCATTCGAGCCTGACAGAAGTCACTCTTCTCTACAGGAGGATCCGTCCAGGCTGGTCAGGTGTGCGTTGGACTGGCACTCAGGAAGCTCAGAGACAGAGTGCATCTCTTGAACTTGCTGGTGACACGGCTCCGACAGAAGGTGAGGCCGCCGCTGGCACGTGGGGTTGTGCAGGTCTTCCTGCCAGAGAGCCGCGCCTGCGGTGGGCATGCACGTGGGCTCTCAGGCCTGCTGGCCGTGACCTTGAGGGACCTCTCGGTGCCCGTTTCCTCCTGAGGAAGGTGATATTGTGAGGAATAACTGGCTTATCTTGCGTGTGGCCATGGCAGGTGCACAGTAAGAATCTGGTAAACGAGAGAAAAGGCCAAGACAGGGCAGCGTCAGCGGGCAGAGCCCACGGAGCCCAGGCGGGGCCTCAGGGCTTCTGTGACGCCACCTGCCCACTCGGGACATGCCCTGCAAGTCCCAGTCTTGCCAGCACCCCGGCGCCCGGAGCAGCCAGCACTCAGTTCTGTGACCCGCGTGTCCGTCAGCTGCACTGTGACTCGTGCCCTAGTGAGCGCTGGCCTCCACAGTCTCCTCAGCTTGTGCCTCTCTGGGGGTCAAGTTGTAATCGTACTAGGGGGACGTGACAGCTGCACGAATTCTAGCAAAATCCTGTCCTATTATGCATGTGGCTAGGGTCATACCCAGGTTTGATTCTACAAATTTGTATCTTTTTTTTACTTTAAAAAAAATTTTGGTAAAATATACATAAGAATGTTTACCATTTTAACCATTTTTAATTGTGGCGTTTATTGGCATTAATACATTTACATTCCTGTGTAAACATTACCTTTATGTATTTTCAGAATTTTTTATCCACTCCAGATAGGACTCTGTACCCATAAAGCAGTGACTCTCCATTTCCCCCATCCCAGCCACTGGTGGCCGCCGTCCCACCCTGTCTCTGTGAATTTGCCTATTCTAGTGTCCTCATGTAGATGGAATCACAGTATGTGGCCTTTGGTGACTGGCTGCTTTCACTCAGCATCATGTTCTCAAGACCCATCCGCGCCGTAGCACGTGTCAGAACCTCGTTCCTTTTCTGGCCAAATGACATTCCGTTGTATGGACAGGCCACACTTTCTGTGTCCGTTCGTGCCCCAACAGGCATTTGGGTTGTTCCCACTTTGGGACTATTGTGAATAATGCTGCTGTGATCATTCCTGTACAAGTTTCTGCGTGGACGTGTGCTCTCAGTTCTTCTGGGTGTGTGCCTAGCAGTAGAATTGCTGGTCAGATGCTGATTCTACATTTAATTCTTTGAGGGACCACCAAACTGTTCTCCAAAGCGGCGGCACCATTTTACACCCCACCAGCTGTGCACGAAAGTTCTGGTTTCTCTACCTCCTTGTCGGGCCTTAAAAACTAACGCCGCCTTAAGTGACATTACAAGCAGCGCCATTATGGGCCCACAAGGGCGTATTAACGTGGCAGCCTAAGACAGCGCGGGGAGGAAGTAGGGTGGGAGTGTCTGCGGGAACCTTGCCTTAGCCCTTATTGGCCACGGGGAGGAAGTAGGGTGGGGGTGTCTGTGGGAAGCTTGCCTTAGCCCTTATTGGCCAAATACGCGCTTCCGCGCTCGTGAACACTGCGTGGTTGCAATAGCTAGGCATTGAGACAGGATGCATGCTCTCGTAACCTTTAAGCTGATTGGAGGATGCAAAGAATCTCCCCTCCCCATCTGCCTTTAAAAGCAAGTGCTTGTGTGATAATAAACTGCGTTTGAGTGTCCTTTAACAGGCTGGTTGGGGCCGGTGGCTGTGCTCACCTCTCTTCACGGCTCTCTTCCCCCGTCTCCTTCCAAAGGGGACTGAAGGGAAAGAGGAATCCGGGCCATTCGCTCGCCCACCAAAAGGAACGAGGCTAGGGCCGTTCGGGTCTGCCGGCGGCGGACCTCACTGACACTAGCTGTGTTGTGTCTTTTTGATTCTAGTCATCTCAGCAAGTGCAAAGTGTGATCTCACTGTGGTTTTGATTTGTATTTTCCTGCTGGCAGATGATGTCAAGCATCTTTCCATGGGCTTCTTGGCCATTTGTATATCTTCTCTGAGAAATGTTTATGTAAGTCCTTTCCCATTTTTAATTGGGTTATTTGTCTTTTTATTGTTGAATTGTAAGAGCTCTTTTTATAGTCCAGATACGAGTCCCTTATCAGATGCATGATTTGCTAAACTTCTCTCCCATTCTGTGGTTCGTCTTTTTACTTTCTCGATGGCGTCTTTTGAAGCACAAACATCCTTCGTTTTGGCCAAGTCCAGCTTATCTATTTTTTTCTTGTTGCTTGTGCTTTTGGGTCATACTGTCCTGTTGCTTTCTGTACGCGTGTTTCTTATGAGGCAACATAAAGAGGAATTTTCATGTCCTTTTAAGTCCATAAACACATAATCACACTTTCCCTGTGGACTGTGACCCCTCTCTACAGCAGAACATCCCTCTGGAAACACAGGAATTGTTCTGAGCTTTCCATCTACCACAGGGAGCAGGCAGTGCTCTAGAAATCGGACGCCTAGTTTGTTTATTTATTCTGGCCCTCCAGGAGACTTCTGTTTTATTTGTTTGCTTACTTAATGCCAAATAAAATTTGTATGTAATTATGTTGTGAGGTGGTGTTATGAAGAATGTCTACATTGTGGAACGACTAAATCAGGCTAATTGACATATGCTTACTTCACATACTTACCTGTTTTTGTGTTGTCTGAGGCCTTATTGTGACTGGAAGTGCGTCTTTCCCATTCCTATTTATGGGATTAACCGTGCACCTACACATGAGGGGAAGGGAGGACTCCAGACCTACGAGGCTTCAGCGTTGCCATTTCCCAGTTCCAGCTTGCTTTTGGAATCACACACACACATGTGCATGCACACACGTGTACATATGCACACGCATGCACAGGGGCACCTACACGCTGCAAACAAGAAACAGACGTTTAAATAAAAGCTTTTCATTTTACCTTGGTAATCAAAGATGATTTGATTATCCTGGAGAAAAGTTCTCCAAGTGTTGTTTTTTTTTATTTAACATTGTTTACATTTGTGTATGTGACAAATTAAAAATAAATTATTCATAAGGAACTCACTGTAGGAGTTCTTGGAGTAGGAAAAGTAATACTTTATCTTCCTGAGAGTCGAATGGGGACGTTACAGGGTGTGGAGAGGGCACGTGTCTCTCCTTTCTGCCTGTTCCTGTCTCTCCTTGCATCAGCAAACACTGAGAGAAGCAGTTGAAGGAAGAGGCTGGCTCGGCAGCTCTGGGGGCCACACGAGACCCCAGGGTAGGAATCTCATGGCCAACCTGCAGCCACCGAAGTTGTTCCTGTGGCCTGTGACCTGCCTTTCCGAGCATTCTGTCCTCCTCTGCCTCCCATCTGCTCCCAGCTCACCCCTGCCTTTGGACGGCCTCAGCCCACAGCCTCTCCGGCCCTCCCACCCACCTCCCCATTGCTGCTCCTTTGATTAATGGAAGAGAAAAATCCACACCTCCCACTGCTTACTTGCAATTTTCTAGAGACGTTTGTTTTGTTACATAAAAATTATCGGAGGCCACTGTTTTGGACTAAGCTCCCACACTAGGCCCCAAAAGACCAAACTAAAAATAAAAAATGGAGTCACCCCTGCTAAGCTCCATATCACCAAACCCAAACTAAGTTGATGTCTGACCTTCCAAGAAATCAGGAGAGTGAGACAGCAGCCAGTTTCCAAACAGGCCAGTTGAAATCCTCAATCAGCATGATTGCGAAGTTCCCTCTGCCTTAATCCTTACACAAAAAGATGTCCTCAAGTAACCTGATGTTAAATAATCAGTTATTTTCCTATTGTTCTGTCTTCCTGTCCCCGTCTTATAAGAAAAAAGTAACTCTGAAAAGTAACTGATGTGTTCTCTGTTCTTGTTTCCACCTTCCTCGGCTCTTCTGTCTGTAAAGCCAACCTCTTCTGCTCGGCTCATCGAACATCGTATTTTATGGAATGGCACGTTTCCCGATTCTAGAATTGCATGAAAGCCAGTTGCAATCTTTAAACTAAGTTTGACGTAAATTTGTCCTTTGACAGATCCTACCTGGGACCAGGGCTTAGGAAGAGGGGGTGAGGCCCTGTGCCTCCGTGCAAACACTTCCACGCACGGACTCTGCCCAGCTAGCCTTGGGTCCAGAGCGTGGGCTCTTGGCGGTAGCTTTCCACATCCCCACTGTGCAGGGCACAGGGGGAGCTGCCTGTTGCCAGCCAGCATGGCCAGAGGGCAGCGGTGGCGATGGTGGGGCGCACGTGTGCAGGTGATCAGTCTGGCCAGAAGGGAGATTGAGACGCTGGGCCTCCTCGCCTTCCCGCACTCCCGCATCCTGACTTTTCTTGTGCTTCTGGCCCTTCCTGCCGCCCGGTCGCTAATGCTGCTTCTGAAACGGCCTTGCAGGTGCTGCAGAAACCCCTGGAGCTGGGCTCCATCCAGTGTGAGCTTCCCCATGAGGTGGACCAGGTGCATCTGGAAGTTTTGGAGCTGTGGAAGCAGGTGGCTGAGCTTGGGACGTATCTTGGGACAGCCCGGCCGGAAGGAGGGGAGCCTTCAAGCAAGAAGCAGCCGCACACCATGGGCACCACAGCCCTCAGGACAGAGGTGGGTGCCCTGTGCAGGGAGGCCACTGGCTCCTCCTGCCGCTGGCCTGTCCCTGCTCCTGCTATGGAAGCACCTGCTAGATCGAGCACCCCCCACCTCATTGAAGCTTAGTCTCCACCTGTGACTCTTGAGGGTGGGAATCCTATTATGGTCATTGAACGGTGGGGCCTTGACGAGGTGATCAGATTGTAGGACTGTGCATAGTGAATGAGTTAATAAGGGTGGTCGGGGCGTGGTTCTGAGGGCTTTAAAAGGAGAGTGCATGAGGAGGTCAGTCTCTCTCTCTCTGCTCTGCCATTTTCTGCCATGTGAACCCCCTGCATTGCTGTAAAGCCACCACCAAAGAAGACTCAGCAGATGTGTTCCCTGGAGTGTGGACTTCCCAGCCTCTGAAACTGCACGCAGTAAATTTCATTTCCTTACAAAGTACCCAGTTCTAGGTATTTTGTCATGAGCAACAGAAGGGGACTAACACACCATCCCTGCTGGCGCTCTGCTGCACCCCGGGCCTGCGCGGGAGCTCTGGTGGGAGCCGCAGCAACGTCTGCTCCCAGAAGGCAGCCCTGCCTCCGCCCCTCTCATCCCCTGCGTGCTCCCGTCCTGAGCTGGCTCTCACTCCCGGTCCTTTGCTGCTGATGGGTGCAGCCCCACCCTCGGTCTTCCTCTTGAGTTGAACACGACTTACATTGGAAACTCGCACAGCGAGGAGGGCTGTCGTGCTCCCTGGAAAACGAGCCCCTTGCTGAAAGGGCATCTGCAGGCAGCGGCCCTGCCCTGCCTCACGCCACGTGGGGAGCAGGGCCACGTGGCACTCACTGCAGAGTCCATAGCTGCTGCGGTGCTCTGGACTGCTCCAGGCATGGCTCGCCCATCCTGGTCCTGGTCAGGCCCTCAGCACCGACTGCCCACCTAGGTCTGTGACTGCATTTGAGCCAAGGTTCCAGCCACGGAAAGGACTCTGGGTGCTGATCTGCACCTCCATGTAGATGACACAGGCCCCTTCTTCCCTGAGGCCGTGACAGAAAGGTTGCAACGGACGGACTGCCTGGCCTCGCCTGATGTGCTCCTGAGTCTGTCAGTGACCTGCAGTGACCCTTGGTGATTTGCAGTGACCGTGGTTACCTTTTGTTACCTTCAGTGATCTGCAGTGATCTCCATGACTTGTGATTACCAGTGATGACCTGTGGTGACTTATCAATCAGCAAACCTTTTTAGGGCCAGTAAAATGACGTCTGGGAGGCACTGGGCGTTCTCTGGCAGGAGCAGTGAGAAGATGGAGACAGTGCATGTACCCTCGCAGCGCTGAGCTTTGGGAGCAGGTACCCGGGGCATGGGCGAGCCGGGGGCCTGATGCCAGGGGGCTGCAGATAGGAACACACTGAAGAAGATGCGATTCGTGGCTTTCTCAGGCTCGAGCAAACCGAGGAGGAGGCTGAGTTCACCTCTGTGTGGCAGAAAGATGAAGGGCTACTGAGGGAGAAGACGTGGCGGGGCAGGCACGGGAGCCTGAGGTCCCGCTGTGCTCGGCCACTGGGCACCAGCAGTGCTGAGCTGGCCGGTGTAACGCTGAGCTGCCTCTGTGCCTGTGGGTAGGTGGCTGCTGTCCCCTCTCCGGCCTCCGCAGTCCTGCCACTGCAGGGTTAGCTTCTAGCCCAGCTGGGCCGTGCCGCAGGCGGGGCAAGCACACACATAGCCCCCACTATCCTTGCAGGTGCTGTCTGGCAGTCGGGGCCTGGGGTGCTCTTGTTAGCAGCCCTTGTGTAATTCACTGTCTTCCCACTTGTTTAGAGTGAAGGGCATAGAAATTATGCAAATAAGCAGAATTTAAAATCAAGCTATGAGATTTCATGGCAGACAGACCCGAAGCCAAGCATGGGAGCATGGGTGGGCAGCTCTCCAAGCCTCCGTGTCCACACCTGACTGCCCAGTGGTCAGGCAGTCTTGCTCCTTCTAGTCCTGAGCATCCCGTGACCTCGGTGAGGTCTGAGGTCACTCCCTGGGTGGCCAGTCCCTGCACCCAGACAAGGTCCACCAAAGCTACTGCCATTGTCAGACAGCATGCCTGACCCCTGCAGGCAAGGGTGCTGGTGCCAGGCTGCTCACCACTGGGAGAGGGAGGCCAGGAAGACGGGGATCCCGGGGATGGGGTGGGGTTGGAGTCCTCAGCATAAATGACATCTGTTTGCTGGCACCGTCCCCTGAAAGGCCTAGAAGCGTCCACCCACGGCAGCAGCGAGTGCTCAGTGCCCAGAGTCTGGTTCCGGAATTCCCTGCTCTACCCAGGAACCAGGGCTCCTTGGGTGACAGAGGATTCCAGCTTGGAAACATGTTGGACGAATATGGGAACCAGCTCAGGGGGTTCCCACTGGCCAGGTCGAGGCCAGTAAGTGATTGTAGTAAAGATTACACTCCACTGAGTTCAACAGGAAGCCACGGTGCATCCTGACACAGACAAACAGATAAATAAGGGAGACGTGAAAGGAGCCGTGGCCACAGACGCTCGTGGAAGCACGCTGGGCTTAGAGGCACAGGTTGACAGAAGACAGCATGTTCGTATGGTCTCCATTCAATACTGGATATCCCCCAATTTACTTCGTAATTTTCAAGGGAAAATAGCCCCGTTTCAGTGGAGTAGCCTGTTGGACACATCACCAGTGCTGGTATAGACCACACCAGGCACCCCCGGGCGGGACAGCACGCTGGGCTTAGAGGCACAGGTTGACAGAAGACAGCATGTTCGTATGGTCTCCATTCAATACTGGATATCCCCCAATTTACTTTGTAATTTTCAAGGGAAAATAGCCCCGTTTCAGTGGGGTAGCCTGTTGGACACATCACCAGTGCTGGTATAGACCACACCAGGCACCCCCGGGCGGGACACACTGAGCACACACTCCTGGGTCCCCGCCAGAAGCGCAGAGCCTGACGCCGAGCACGAGGCAGCTGACACCCCAGCAGAGGGATGTGCTGCAGATGAGCTGGCCCGGACTCCAGCACGTCAGTGTCCCCAAAACACAAACAGAGGCAAGGGAGTGTCCCGGCCAGGAGACCGGAGACCTGGCACAGCCGCCACGTGGGATCCTGGACGCTGGCAGTTGGGGACATTTGCGTGTGGACTGTGGATTAAGTTGTGTGTGCATCCAGGCCCCTTGTTTTCAGGAAGAACAAACAGGTATTCAGATGTGACGTGGTGCAGTGTCTCCAGCTTACTCAAGCAGTTCAGGGAAGCGAGGACATGGCATGGGTGGCTGATGGCAGAGCCTCAGCCGCCTGTCCACATGGGGGTCTGGGGAAGGGGGCATGGCAGCCCCTCGGCCTGTTCTCATAACTTCTCTGTCAGAAGTAGCCCCCCATCTCCTGCCCCAGCCAAGGAGCAAGGAGTCTTTGCCACTGTGGCTTCTGGGGACCAGGCGTGGGTGGCATTGCATTCCCACACTTCTCGTGCTCTGTGACCCCCTAGATAGTCCCCACACAGGCGCCTCCGCAGAGGGAGAGAGTGGTGGACGATAGATGGGGTGCCCTGCACTCCAGGCAGGCCTGGCCTGAGCTGGCCTGTGCAGCCACACCTGGGGCCCGGCCAGCCTTGTCTGCTCCCCTGGCCACACCACCCATGCCAGCTGCACCTGGTCCCCCAAACTCCAAATTCGCTTCCTCCCCCAGCCTTCCTGCCCTGCGCCTAGCCGTGGGGAGCTCGTCCCAGATCCACTGGGGGGCGGTGTTAGCCATTGTCACATCTCCATTGGCTCTGCCTGGAAGCTTTGGAGCCACCACGTGGGAGCCAAGTGGTGCAGCACCCGCCGTGGCTCAGGCCTCCGCCTCCCGGACGACTTCTCTGAGGTCGGTCACTTGTGAATGTCATTAAGACATTCCAGCAAACCAGACTTCCCTTCTTGTTTCCTTACAAATGCCCAGATACACTGAGACATTTTTCCTCCCTCACCAAGGTGCTGGGATCAGCAGCGCAGGTGAGGGGGGCCATCGGGGCCGCCGCTCCTCCTGGGGGTGCCAGGTGGACCCTGAAGCACGCAGTAGTTAAGAAGACACTCCTGAATATGTCTCAGGTTGTAACATCTTTGTTTGGGGGTAAGACTTCGGAGTCATCAAAATAAAACTCAAATAGTTTTACGAAATAAAACTCAACTAGAAACCGAACCCAAGAGTGGTGGAATCCTCAGTCCACATCCCCCGCATCACTGGGTGCACAGTCACGGTGACTAGGACATGAGCCCCCGGAGGCCGTACTCTCGTTCCTGTACAATAAGATCAATGACATGAAGGTCCTGACGGAGCCCTGCAACCTGGCACCAGCATGAAGACTCGGGACAGCGGCAGGCTCCTTGGTCATGACAGGGGCCATCTTTGGGGGAAGAGGTCTGCTTTTTTTTTTTTTTTTTTCCTTTTTGTCTTTTTTCGTGACTGGTAACGGGATCGCAACCCTCAGTGTCGCGCCCACACCACGACCGGCAAAGGGATCGCAACCCTCGGTGTCGTGCCCGCACCGTGCTCAACCAGTGAGCAGACCAGTCTCTATATGGGATCCGAACCCTCGGCGGGAGCTCCGCCGCACTCCCAAGCGCCGCGTTCTACTGAGTGCGCCACCGGGCCGGCCCAAGAGGTCTGCTTTTGAAGAAGAAATTTTCTCCTAATCTCTGAGTGTTCGGAAGTCTGCAAAGTCTCTGTTTTCGGTATTTTTTTTTTTCTTTTTCTTTTTCTTTTTTTTTTTCTCACTTAAAATAACACAAGAGACACAGTATGCTCCTGTAGAGGACCTGGGCCTTTAAGGAGCCGGGCTTGGTATCCCAGCTAGCTGCCCAGGCCTTCTGGGGCGTCACTGTCCCTCACCCCAGAGTTCCCAGTCAGCCCCTTGAGGGTGTGCAGAGCCGCCGACCTCCCTTCCTCCAGGTCAGCCCGGCTTCTCCCAGGCCAGGTGGGGCTTGTGGCCTTGTCCTGGTGAGACTGTGAGCAAGCCACTGCTCCGCACGGCCGGGGATAGGAAGGGGCTGCTCCCAGAGCAGGCAGCGGTCTGCATGCTGGGGAAGTGAGTGGGGATTTGGGGTGCTCAGGCCTGCAGCGAGGCCTCCCTGGGGCTGCCCTGCAACCAGCCCTCCAAGACACGGGCAGACATCCTTTTGCTGTGTCATCTCCATGACCCCCCCTTGGTCCTACACTAACCTGTGACACAAGCCCAGGGGCACCGGAAGGCTGTTGGCAGCGTGGCTCCCACTGAAGAACAGTAACACCCGGAGGGCACGGGCACCTGCCAGCCTGGAAAGGCACACCAGGAAGCCTGCGGGACAGGGTGTGCTGGCCTGTTCCAGGGACTCGGGAGCTGTGCAGCCAGGACGGGGTACAGCATGGCCTCTCCCAGGTGCTGGGAACAGTTGGGCAGAGCAGGGTGTCTGTTCCCGTGTGCCAAGGCCTGGGTGTCACTGGTTTCTCATGTTCCCTTCTGTTGTGACTGTACTCCTGGGAGTGGTGGTGTAGACCATGGCTGTGCTGAGCAAGGACAGCACAGTGCCTCCTGGGGCTCAGATCCAAGGTGTGGCCCAGGCCCGGGATGCAGAAGGGCAGGGAGCAGGGAAGCTCTGCAGACCCCCACATGAGCTTCCCGCTTTCAGCCCCCTTTGCTTTCTTATTTTGTGGCCTTCAGGACGTTGGGAGACCACAGCCAACAGGCAGGTGGAAGGAGTGAGCCAGAGGGGCAGGTGGGGCCCAGGCAGGGTGTGAGGCAGGGAGGACTCTCGAAGAGGGGCCACAGCCAGCACAGGCCCGGGGGCTAGTGCACAGTGAGTGACCACACTGTGGCGGGAGGACTGGGCTAGGCTCCAGCACAGGCCCCCACGCAGCCAGGCGCCCAGCGTGGTGCAGCCCTCCTGGCCCTGGGGGCACTGCTGGAAGTTGATGTGAGGCAGGGAACCAGGCGCAGCCCAGGCCGGGAGCGGGGAGCTGCTGTGCTAATGGCGTCAGTCAGGTCTCTGTTGTCTTCACGCAGGAACCTGGGGGGGGGGGGGGGGGCGTGCTCAGGGGCCTCTGGTCTCACAGGCGAGGACGGATTGGGGTCTGCACCCCCTCCAGGGGCCCAGGCCCAGCAGGAAAGGGCTGAGGAACTGGGCAGAGGGGAACCAAGGCCAGGCCTTGGCCAGGGGATTCGTGGCCTTTGTCCCATTTGTGGAAAAGAAGGGACAGCCTCGTCGTTCATCCTTCCTACAGTTACAGCACCAGGAACAGCGAGCCCTTTGTCTTCCTTGTGGAAGGACGTCACTCCCCATGGTGCAGACTGCCATACCGATTCCGGGAGGGGGCTCGGGTGGCCCCCTGGGCAGGGCGGCCACCACCACCGCGCCCCCATCCCGTTCACCCTGTTTCCCAAGAGAGGGCTGGTTGGTGCGTTGTCTGACGGGGCTGTGTGCCCCGTGGGTTTACAGGGCCTTGCAGACGGAGGACCCGCTCAGACCGAGGACCAGGGGGAGTTCTCCATGCACCTCCGGCCAGGGGCACAGCCCCCACAGGCCTTATCTGTGCACCGACTGCAGAGGAAACTGAAGGAAGCAACCAGAAAAATCCTCAGCCTCCGCCTGGAGAAGGAACAGCTCATTGAGATGGGGAACAGGCTCCGTGCTGAGCGGGGCCACCCCAAAGGTGAGTCCCCAGGAGCCTTGACCTAGGGTATCCCCCCCAGGTGAGGGTGGGGTTCTGGGGTGTGCACTCCATCGTTGAGGGGATGAGGGGGCCATCCAGAAAGCGCTCTTTCCTCTGGCCTGCCCCTTGGGCACAAGATGGGGCAAAGGCTGCTC
>NW_007727433.1:132552-142430 GCF_000696425.1 Galeopterus variegatus
TCCAGAAAGCGCTCTTTCCTCTGGCCTGCCCCTTGGGCACAAGATGGGGCAAAGGCTGCTCGGGTCAGAGTTGCCATGGGGAGGAAGGCGGGTGCCTCGGGGCCATGAGGGACGGCAGAGGGAGAAGAGCTCTCAGCCCTGCGTGTCTGAGAGCCTGGGGCTGGTGGGAAGGCTCTGGCCCCAGACTTCTCCAGAAGGCAGGAGGGAGAACAGAAGACGCTCACTGTGGAGTGAGGCCCGGTCGGAAGTCGCTGGCACAGAGCAGAGCTTCATGCCAGCGATGCGCGTGCCGCAAAGCCCTTCTCTGGCAGCGTTTGCGAGGGAGACCCTGCAGATTGTGAAGCCTCTGCGCTTCTGTGTGGCTTTGCCCTGCTCCCAGGCCGGCTCCAGATAAAGGCAGCAGTGTCTCCTGGTGGAGACCGAGGCTGGGACTGTCAGGCCACAGATGTGCGGGCTGATTTCCTAAGGAAGGCAAGTGACACTCTTTAAAAAAAGACACACATGTGTTCCGAGCATGCAGGACAGGCCACCCTCAGAAATGCCCAGAGCCGCCACGGAGGAAACAGAACTCAGGCCTCAGGGTCCCACGGGAAGTCCACCAGGGTCACCACACGTAAGTGCGAGTAGCCTTTTGTGGAGAGCGTCACTGTCCAGTCCTCCTGTGCGCTCCCTGTTGACACTGTCCAGTGACATTCCAGGGTCAGCAGCATCGCTCTCAGACTGCGATCGTACTGAGTTCTCGCTTTTCCTCCAGCCCTGAAGAATGTGCCCCGTTTCTCGCTGCAGCCACCCTGGCCTGTGTAGCCTCTGCCTGTGGCTCCTTTTCCAGCAAGATACCAATGGCCGTGCTTTCAGTTACTGTGATGATCCTGAGGTGTAGGCTTTGGGGATTCTACCCCCTTGTGGATGTGACAGTACGTAGGTCGCACCTTCTCCTGTCCTCTGCCTGACAGCTGCAGGCGCAGGGGCCTGGGAACCACGTCCACAGAAAGTCTGCTTTAGAAGCAAAGCTCCAGGCCCTCCCGTCTTTTTTTCGAGGCAGAATCCTGTGTGCCCCTAAAAAGCCACAAGCATGCCAAGCGGGTAGCAACACTCGATGCCTTCCCCCCGTTGCCACAGCACAGCCTCATCCGGGCACGTCCCGCAACCCGGGAAAGGGAAGGCAGGGCCTCACACCCCATCTTCTGGTCTCTTTCCAGGGCTACGCTGCATGCATAGTAGTAGTAGGTGTGATACGTTCACATTTGTGGTCCTTCTGTGAGTGCTAAAATGATCTTGCAATTGGCAAGTGCAGCCCATGTCTTAGGGGAGTAGGGGAGCTAGCGGGAGTCACGGTGCCTCACGGAGGGGCATGCAGGTGACCTGAGAACTTCTGAGCAGGACAGGATAGGGTCGTTTATACATTCAGTAAATACTTGCTGAGTGGCTGGTGTGTGCTGACCCCCATGATACGGAGGAGCAGCAAACCCATCTATGAGACTAACGCATTGTCCTTTGAGACCACTGTTAAGTATCAACCCTTTGCATCTAAGACACTTAGAAGAGATGTTATCTTAGAGGCTTCGTACTACTGTGAACCCAACCCCAGAAAGACAGTCAGACAGCTCTCAGTGGCAGGTGTTTCTAGAAGATGCTGTTACTGTGTGAATCAGCGGGACATGCGCTGTGTGCCCCAACTGCCTCGTCAGGGAGCCCCCGAGTGCAGGGAGCAGACCTGTGCGTTGGCTGCTTGATCACAGCTTGGCTCGGGACCGCATTTGTCTGTGTGGGTTCTGCCCCTTCCTGGATCAATGTGGGTCATTTACATTTTGCTAGAAAGCCATCCGTCATCTCTAGGCGTGAAGAACTACTGTAGAGCCGCCCACAGTGGCCGTAACTGCTTCCGCTCTCCTGGATCTGCAGTGGTCTCTCCTTCATTTTGTGCGGCTTCTATAGTTTCCATATGTTGATATTTAATTCATCTGGAGTTTATTTTGTGTGTGCTGTGATGTGGGGTTCAGCTCAAACTGTCCCCACAGACTGCACAGACTCAGTTCATCTCTGCAGTAAGAAAACTACCCTACAGGAGTCTAAAACCTTCCAAACCACCGAGGCACATTTAATTCATCTGGAGTTTATTTTGTGTGTGCTGTGATGTGGGGTTCAGCTCAAACTGTCCGCACAGACTGCATAGACTCAGTTCATCTCTGCAGTAAGAAAACTACCCTACAGGAGTCTAAAACCTTCCAAACCACCGAGGCACGGGAAGGTGAATGACCGCAGGTTAGATGCTGCCGCATTTTAAATCATGCCTAAGGAAAAGGCTCAATGATGAGAGACAGCAGACTGGGGACATGCACGACACATTTGTCTAACGAAGAGTTGGGACCTGCGGTGGGACGTCCAGAAGGCATGGGCTTAGGGCCAGGCCAGTGGGTCCTGGAGGAACCCAAGGAGCACAAATTGAGTCCCCGCGAGGTTCTTTTGCATCTCAGATTTAAAAGTCTCATGTTTGGGGCTCAGGGTACTGGGAGAGACCATGCAATGTTGGTAGGAGTCTTAACTGGCAAAGCCTTTTTGGAGGGCAGTTTGGCACATCTATCAAATGTTAAATGTTTGCACCCTTCAAGTCAGATACTCTTCTAGAAATCGATTCAAAAAATATGTTCTCAGATATGGGAAAGATATGTATGGGACATTCTTAGAAGAAGCCTTGCAATAGCAAGAAAATAATTTCCCCACATGAAAGCAGCTGCCTGCACAGTAGCATGTTTAGGTCAACAAGGAGACACATAGAGGGTGTGTATGCCTGCATATGTGTGTGTGACTGTGCATGTGACTGTGCACGTGTGCGCACATGTGTGCGTGCATGTGTGCAAAGGAGACACATAGAGGGTGTGTATGCCTGCATATGTGTGTGTGACTGTGCATGTGACTGTGTGTGCACGTGTGCGCACATGTGTGCGTGCATGTGTGCACATGAGACTGCATATGCATGCATGTGTGCATGAGACTGCATGTGTGTGACTGCGTGTGTGCGTGTGACGGTATGTGCATGCGTGAGACTGCGTGTGTGTGCACGCACACGTCCACAGGGAGAGCTGGATGGAAGCCTGTGGACTTCTTGGCAGTTTGGAGAGGAAAGCAGAGTGAAGAGAGAAACAGAGACCTTGGCTTCGCTTGGCATATGCCACATGCGCTCTCCTGCCTCCTTCGGGAAGGCTGTGCCCCCACGTGAATGCTGAGTCCTGCTGCACAGGCTTAGGCAGACTGGCCTGTCCACATTTCCTACTACGATGCTTTCTCTGGCTCATAAATCATGTGGCTACAGTCATGAGCAGTAAAGAATGGCTGCCGTGACAAAAATATCTTGTTGTCACTCACAGTATCAAAGCTGAGAGGCCCGCACAGCAGAGGCAGAGCTGCACCTGCTCTGTCTGCAGGAACGTCCAGGTGTTCCTCCAGCCACCTCTGTGGCACTTACCGTGTGTTCCAGCACCAGCAGCCCCAGGGCTTGTCTGCACCTGCCTCAGGTCATGTCCTCGCCTATCTGCCTGTGGGAATGGATCCCAGGCCAAAGGGAGCAGGCTATAACTAACCACCCCTTTGCTGCCCCTCAGCCACCTTCAAGCTTGGAGCGTCATCTCTTGTGCTGCAAAGTGGATGGGAGGAAGGTCACAGGTGTTGGGGTTGAGGAGTGTTACCCGTGCTCAGGTCACGCCTGTCCCTGTTCACACTCTAGCCAGGCTGTGGAGCCTGAGCACTGACTCCTCCCCTCTGCGACAAGGACCATCATCCTCCCCTCGTGCTGCAGGGTTGAGGCTGAGGCCAGGGTGAAGTGAGCTCAGTCCCGGAGTAGAGCGGCTGCAGCCAGGTGGGGTGTGCACCCCAGGTCTGCTGCTCCCAGAAATCAGAACTGCACGCATGTTTCCAGATCTTATTGGAAGCTAGGGTTCCTCAGAGTGTTTCTGATGATCTTCATGATACCTAGCATTTTTTAAAGATTTTTTTCCCTCATTATAAAAGGAATGTTCAGTGTAAAAATTAAAAAGAGTGCCAAGAAGTATTAATCTGTACAGAAAACCAGAAATGACTGACTAGAGCTAACCCACGTTTGGGTGAAACACCAGGCACCTCTCTGTCCGTATGTGCCCACTCTGCACACCCCTCACACATTCGCACACATGGCTGCTCACACACAGACACCTCGTGCAGGCCCGGCACACACTCACTCACCCAGGGCTGCAGGTTACCTGCGGGTGACACGCACAGGGCACTGCTGACTCACTCCTCCAGTGGCCTGGGGTGCGCCTAGGTTGCAGAGGCTTCTGCAGGTCCTCTCTTGTGGCATCAAGAGGGTTGAGAGAGCATTTGAGATGCCCTCCAGGGAAGGGCATCAACCCTCATCTTTATAGCAGTGAATAAAAGTGCCTCTTTGACCAGCCTCATGAACACGAAATATCCATTAGAAAATGGATTTGGGGGGCTGCTCTGGATAGATAAAAATATTTCATTGTTTTAACTTGTATGAGTGTGTGTGCCTGTGAGTGTGCGCCTTTGTGCACATTGTGCATGTGTGTGTGTACATGTGTGCGTGTGTGAGAGCACAAATTGTGTGTGTGAGTGGATGTGTGCGTGAGGGTGTGAGTGTGCATTAGTGCACGCATGTGTGTGAGTGCGTGTGCATCCGTGTTTCATCATTGTGTCATTTTCCTGCTGAATCTTTGATTCATCTAGGAATGATTTGGTGAAATAGAAGATTTGGAATCTATTTTCTCTTTTTCTTATGTTAGCCAGTTGACCCACTATTTATGAGGCATGTGTGCATAAACAGTAAAATCTCTACTTATATTTAATTTATTCATTATAATGACACATGCATCTACAACTTCATTGTAAAATTGTATCAATTGGAAGTAATAATTTTGCTTGCATTTTATGGAATAGTGCGTTGAAAGTGTCTCAGCGTGCTCCTTGACCTTGCTGCCCTGCACGGCACAGGCCTCCCAGGAGCCTTGGAGAGCCTCCTGCGTGAGGACAGCCCGTCTGTTCCAGGGATCCTTTGGAGGGAAATGAACTGCATTCAGGTGCCCGTGGTCTTTCCTTTAGCAGTTCCTTCAGAAAGACATGGGGGCAGTAAGCTCTCTTTATGTCTAAATATGTCTGAAAATGATCTTATTTTGACCACTTTCAAGAATGATGGCTCAGCTGGAAATAGAACTCTATGTTGCTATCCGCCGTCTTGAGGGAAGCCAGCCTGGTCTCAGTGTGTGGCCTCTTCTCTGCTCCTCTGCTCTGCTCTCCGCACTTTCAAGAATGATGGCTCAGCTGGAAATAGAACTCTATGTTGCTATCCGCCGTCTTGAGAGAAGCCAGCCTGGTCTCCGTGTGTGGCCTCTTCTCTGCTCCTCTGCTCTGCTCTCCACTGCCGCCGTCCTCATGTCCAGTGTGGGGAGCTTTTGCTTTACCTGTTCAGGAGCCAGTTTTCTCTTCAATCTTAGCGCTCACAGTTGGTTGTCTCTCATTGCTGAAAGTCCTTGGCCATCATTTCTTCAGACACTGTCTCCCTTCTGCCTGGCCTGTCCTGAAGATCCGGTCAGACTCAGGAGGTGTGTGCGTGTAGAGAATCCCTCTCCCTGTGCTGCTTTCTGGGATCTACTCAAAGGTGCCTGTGCAGAGCCGCTGGACGGCTCTGTAGACCGAGCGTCCACTTCATCTTTTTCATTCTGTCCCTTGGCTTTATTTTGTGATTCTTTTCCTGATTTCTTAGATTGGATGTTTAACATTTATTTTCATTCTTTCTTAACTGCATTTCTTTTTTTATTTTTTATATTATTGGGATTAAGTTCCAAGGAATCACACTTTGTAAGGTGTGAGTTTTCACTGAGTGTCACTTTGGTCATGTCCCAGGGTTTTGAGGGGTGGTGTTGTCAGTGTAATTATCTTCTAGACAGTCTGCTTTTCTGTTTCACCCATGAGTTGTTCCGGGGAGAGTTTTGAAATTCTTGTGGTTATTTTTTAAGGCAAATGTGTTGGATATTACTTTTGATTCTATTCTGTTTGACAACCTGATTAAATATACTCATCCACATTCCTCACAAGTTTATTTGTAGTTGTCAGTCTGAAGACTCTTGCACTGCTCTTGTATTTCCATCTTTTTCCTTCTCCTCACCATGACGTTTTATAAATCTTTGTGCCATGTTGCTTACAGCACCAGTGTTCATGACAGTTATCGCGCATCGTGATGGTTTAGTATGTGATGTTTTTCCTGATGTTTAATAATATTTCTTTAATTATGTGTTAAAAGATAATTTTCAGGAAGAAATAGGGCTCTGAAGTAGATATGAAAGATGAGCAAGAGTTTAGAGTTTCATCCTATTCATGAAGAAACTTTAATTATGTGTTAAAAGATAATTTTCAGGAAGAAATAGGGCTCTGAAGTAGATATGAAAGACGAGCAAGAGTTTAGAGTTTCATCCTATTCATGAAGAAACCAGACAGATGTGATAACTAGTTCCAAGGAAAAGTCAAAAGAAGCAGAACTGTACGTGGAGTGAGAGTCAGAGGCGGATGGAGGCGGAGCTGGCCACGCTGGAGGGAGCGGGGCAGATGCTGCGTCTCAGCCTCTGGAGCTGGAAGTGGCACTGGATGGTGAGAGGCTGAGCCCTGATGGCCCAGGTGACACGGTGCAGACGGCGTAATTTTGTTTCCTAATTTCCCTACTTTTGATAGAAAACAATCTCCAAGAAAGGCTATTCCTGAGCACGAAGCAAGGCTGGTCTCCGTAGGTTTGGCCTGAGTTTCTCCACAAGTGCAGCGAGACTGCAAACTCACCATGTTGCCTTCTTAGGTTTGCTTTCTCGAGGTTTCTTTAAGGAATTTCAGATTGGACTTCTGAAAGCTGCTTGTGTACTGCCCAGAGGCCAGGAAGCCAGCAGACTTCATCTGCTGTATAAGTCAGAGCAAATTCCTTTCTTCTCAAGGTTTCCAAATAGCTAAGCTTCCTGGACCTGTCAGGAAATGACCTTCGTAACCCACCTGTAAGCCAGGTATCATGTGGGTTGTCTTTGGGGCACTTCCTTACAAGAGGCTGGTTTTGACAGACTGAAGAGCATCACTCTCAGATGTGGCCTTCCAGGTAGGGCCTTCGTCACATAATCAGCACTCAGTGTGAGAAGGAAAAAATCAAGGCTGTCAGGAGATTTGAACCCTGAGATAGAATCATGGGTTCCTGAGAAACAGTATGTGGCTGCCCCTGTGAAAGCAACAACAAAACATTAAACAGAAGCAGAAGGGAAGGTGATTGTAGAAAACCTCAGCTCTTTCGTAAGTATGGGAAGTTTTGTTTTCTTAAATGGTCAAGACACAACAAGTCAACAAAAAGCACAGAAAATTATCCTGGTGAGACCCAGCACCCTTGCTGTCCAGGCAGATGACACAGAAGGTACAGGGTAATCCTTCATATTTTAGGTAAAGGCAGTAAATTGTAAACCAAGGAAACAAATCCATCAAAATTGAGCAAACTTTGGTAAGATCTTAACAGATTTTATAGCTTTTTTTTTTTAAATAGCAATTTTTTAAAACTTTGGTAAAATACACGGGGCTGGCTGGTTGCTCAGTTGGTTAGAGTGCTGTGTTATAACACCAAGGTTGAGGGTTTGGATCCCTGTACTGGACAGCCACAAAAAACAACAACAACAACAACAAAAAAACACTTTGGTAAATATACATAACATAAAATTTTCCATTTAAATATTTTAGGCTGGCTGGTTAGCTCATTTGGTTAGAGCATGGTGTTATAGCACCAAGGTCTAGGGTTCAATCCCTGCACTGGCCAGCTGCCAAAAAAAACTGCGGGGGGACCCACTTATTCTATTTTATGACATGAAGCATTGCTCAACTCTAGAATCACAAATAAAGCCAACTGAGGCCTTTAAACTAAATGTGTTATAATTTTGTCTTTTGACATGTTAGCGGCTGGTACAAATTCCTAAGCCAGTTCCAGTCTGATTTCAGAGTGGAACCTGTACTAACCACTAGGTTAGAGGGAGTCCCTTTAACTTTTAAGACTGTGTTTTTCATTAAGCTTGGGTTGGGAATATGTTCTCCAAGATGGAACAGAAAGATAGTATTGAACTTACTGGTAGGGGCCGGCCCAATGAAAGCCAAGGCAGGTCCGAAATCTGCCTGAGGAACGTGATCAGCATGGGAGGAAAAGTCCCCCCTCCTGGAATTACATGTGTCTCAGAGTCTTAAGACTCAAAGGACCTGTACAGATCATCTCTCCCAGCTCCTTACTGCACGGAATGGAACAAGATGGATCTCTGTCTTGATCATTACTAAAACAGTGCCTGGCACATAGTAGGTGCTCAATAAATGTTTGTTGAATGGCTTAATGAAGTCTGACAAGAGCAGGGATGGGCTCTCTAAGCCCAAGAGCAGGCAGACCCAGCAGTCAGGATTCCTCACAGCCCCAGAGAGCACTCAAATCTAAGCCCCGAGTACATATTAAAATCACCTAGGGGGCCGGCCCCATGGCACACTAGGGAGAGTGCAGCGCTTGTGAGCGCAGCGGCCCTCCCGCCGAGGGTTCGGATCCCACATACAGACCGGTTCCCACTCACTGGCTGAGCGAGGTGTGAGCACAACACCGAGGGTTGCGATCCCGTTGCCGGTCCCGGTCCGGTACGGGCGCGACACTGAGGGTTGCGATCCGTTGCCGGTCACGAAAGAAGACAAAAAAAAAAAAGAACTTACTGGTAAAGAAAGCTTTTACACATTCAGTTCGTTTTTTAATAAACAGGGCCCTTTAAAAATAAATAAAAACAAACTGTTATAAAGTGTACAGCTCAGTGGCATTAATTACATTCACAACGTTGTGCAGCCATCACCACCCTCTAGTTCCAGAACTTTCCCATCACCTCGGAGGAAGCCCTGTACTCATTAGCTGTCACTTCACTTCCTGCTCCCCCAGCCCCTGGCAACCAGTTCACCATCTGCCCCTGTGGATTTGCCTGTCCTGGACATGTCATTTAAGTGGAATCATACACTACGTGGCCTTTTGTGACTGGCTTCTTTCACTTAGTGTAATGTTTTCAGGGTCCATCCATGGCCACGGCACGTATCAGTGCTTCGTTCCTTCTCATGGCTGAATAATACTCCATTGTTTGGATAGACCACATGCTGTTTATCCATTAATCAGTTGATGGACATTTGGGTTATTCCCACCTCTTAGCTACTGTGAAGAATTTGCTATGAACATTCAAGTTTTTGTTTGAACACCTGTTTTCAATTCTGTTAGGTATGTACCCAGAAATAGAATTGCTGGGTCTTACAGTAATTCCATGTGTAACTTATTAATGAGCCACCAAACTGTTTTCTCATGGTGATGGCACCATTTTACATTCCCGCCAGCAAGGCGCAAGGGTGCTGACGTCCCACACCCTCACCAACGCTTGCTATTTTCTGTCTTTTTGCTTACAGTGATCCTAGTGAGTCTGAAGTGATCTTAGTGTAGTTGTGATTTTGCCTGCTCCACTGATTTATGATAGTGCGTGTCCTTCCGTGGGCCTCTTGGCTATTCCTATACTTTCTGATTTCATAGCTTTTAAACTCAAGCATTATAAAATAGGGAAAATAATTTCATTTCTAAATTTGCTCTTTCATGTGTCCTTTTATTATCTGGAAAAAACTGTCACTTTACTTTAGAGCCCATCTCAGGAGGCCCACAAGGGAAGAACTAATTTCATGACACTAATCAGATGTTAATAACATGCAATACGTTCATTATTGCTATCTTCAAATGAATCGATACATAAACATTTAAAAAATTTCTGGGCTGGGCCGGCCCATGGCTCACTTGGGAGAGTGTGGTGCTGATAACACCAAGGCCCCGGGTT
>NW_007727433.1:143907-145605 GCF_000696425.1 Galeopterus variegatus
AGTAGTGATAGTTAACAGCCCCCCAAAATACTTGTTGGGATCCTCAATAAGTTTAACCAAACTGATTCATTATTCTGAAAAACACTATTTCAGCAGTAATTATATCTTGTAGTATGTCCGCTTTAACATAAATTTCCAAAATCTTTAGGTAACTAACTTCACACAAATGGAGTTAGTGAAAGAGTATTCATTTCTAAGATATAACGCTCAATCGTGGGTCACAACCACAGTCTCTAAGTTTATACGCTTAAACCTGTGCTTCTTGTTTCTGTAGCTACAGTATGCATCTCCTGGGTCTGCTCATGAGCGTGTGCATTTCTGCCACTTAGAGAAGCCATCTCTGGGACAGGCGCGGCTGTCAGAGGTGTGCCGTGCACCCATGAGTCCTGCTGAGATCGCGTGTGTCTCGCAGATCACGGTTTCTACCCCTCCCGGAACGCTCTGTGAAACATAAGTTACTTTGGATTTGAAAAGGAACATGCTGTTCTTTTTGAGTGTTTGTGTTCAACACAAGAGAAATCCAGAAGTGATGTATGCACAGAGAACAAACCCGTTTGCTGGTATCGTTTCCAGGGAAACCTCCCCTTCATCCGCCTGTCCCCACCCCTGAGACCCAGAGCCCGGGAGAGCTGCCTCAGGTGTCTTCGGATCACAGCCCACCTTTGGGACAATTGCAGCCCCGTTTTACAACTCAGGTAACACTCCTTTAGCTAAGAAATGTATTTTCAATAGCTTTTTACTAATTGCTTAAGTATTGCACTTTTATTACAGAAACTTCAAAATATAATAAACACTATATAAAAAGCCTCCAATTTTCTTTTATTTAAAAAAAAAAAGATGACTGGTAAGGGGATCCTAACCCTTGACTTGGTGTTGTCAGCACCACACTCTCCNCAACACCAAGTCAAGGGTTAAGATCCCCTTACTGGTCATCTTTTAAAAAATAAATAAATAATAAAAAAATAAAATAAAAAATAAAAAATTTCTGGGCTGGCCGGCTAGCTCAGCTGGTTAGAGCTGGTGCTGATAACACCACGGTCCAGGGTTCATCCCTGCACCAGCCGGCCACAATTACCAAAAAAAAATTCCTCAACTGGACTTGAGGAATTACAATGGTGATAACAGATGAAGTTGGAAATGTTCAGAAATTTGTTCTTTGAGAGTGGTCTTAAATTTCCTTTTTCTCTCTTGCCATTTTTGGTACTGGTTGTTCCATGACTGAGTGCCGCAGAGCAACGTGACTGTGCTGTGGCTCGGCTTCTGGCTTTGGTTTCTGCTGTTATCAGCAGAAATCCCCACTTGGGATTTTTGTCCTTAGTGTTTACCTACAAATCAAATACTGTCTTCCTTCCCCTTGCTCATGATACATAAAAAATGTATGGTCATGATAAAACGTACATAACATGAAATTAACCATTTTAGTTATTTTTAAGTGCACAGTTAATGGTATCAACTATATTCATATATTTGTGCAATCAGTAATACATTTGTTGATTCTTAACTGCTTTTTAAAAACAGACCAGGGCCGGCCAGTTAGCTCAGTTAGTTAGAGCCTGGTGCTGATAACACCAAGGTCCAGGGTTCAATCTCTCTACGGGCCAGGAAAAAAAATTTCTGTTTCAGTTTCCAATATGGTAAGTAGTGATAGTTAACAGCCCCCCAAAATACTTGTTGGGATCCTCAATAAGTTTAACCAAA
>NW_007727433.1:147489-148308 GCF_000696425.1 Galeopterus variegatus
TTTCTTATATACTTGGTGGTAGTAAATGTTTTTAATCTATTGGCCCTTTACAGTTCTTCTTTTGTGGGTTATTTATGCATGTTCTCTGCTAATCTCTCTACTGGTGTTTTTGTACTTATTGGTTTGTAAAAAGTTCTTTATATATTAAAGCAATTTCTGCTTATCTGTTGCACATCTTTGTCAAATTTGTCATTTGCTTTTTAATTTTCCTCTTTTTTAAAAAAAGTCCTAAAGTAACTCTTTTTTAAACTTAACGAACTCCCAGTCTACTTTATTTATTTGTTTGCTTTTCTTTTTGTTTGCTTTATGGCAGCCGGTGGGTACAGGGATCTGAACCCTCGGTCTTGGTGTTATACGGCCATGCTCTAACCGACCGGGCAACTGGCCGGCACCTTCACCAGTCTGCTTTAATGTTTTATTCAGTTGTTTTTTGACTAAGAGGGTTTTTTCTCTATTCTGAGTTTAGGTAAATATTCACCCATTTCTTCCAGCTGTTCTATTTTATGGTCATGGTATCCTATAAGTAACTATCCATTTTCTCACTGATTGGAATTGGCCCTTTCGTCGCGTGCTAAAAGTCTATACTCTTGCTTATGTCTGTCTTTTTAATTGACTCTTTATTTTGAAATAATTTCAGATTTGCATAAAGTTGCAAGAATAGATCATATACACCTTCATCACCAGTTGTTGACTTCTTGCTACATTTGCTATATCATTCTTTCTCTGCTTCCCCCACCCTTTAGATGGATAGATAAATAGATGAGAGATGAGAGTTAGATGGGAGACGGATGGGAGACAGAAGGATGAGAGATGAGAGTT
>NW_007727433.1:150306-156344 GCF_000696425.1 Galeopterus variegatus
GGATGAGAGATGAGAGTTAGATGGGAGACAGATGGGAGACAGAAGGATGAGAGATGAGAGACAGATGGGAGACAGATGGGAGACAGAAGGATGAGAGATGAGAGACAGATGGGAGACAGAAGGATGAGAGATGAGAGACAGATGGGAGATAGATGGGAGACAGAAGGATGAGAGATGAGAGACAGATGGGAGGCGGACGACAGGTGGTAGATGGATAGATGGATAAATGGATTTTAGACAATGATAGATGGTACCTGGAGGGTACCTGGAGGGTACATGGATGGTACATGGATGGTACATGGATGGTAGATGAGAGATAGATGGATGACACACGGAGGGATGATAGGTAGACAGGTGGATGGTAGATGGATGGTAGGTAGGTGGGTGGATAGATGACAGATACACAGGTAATTTTTCCCTCTGGACCATTAGAGAGTAAGTTGCAGACATCATGCCCTTTTTTTTTTTTTTTCCTTTTTGTGTCTTTTTTACTGACCGGTAACAGGATCGCAACCCTCGGTGTCGCGCCCACACCGCGCTCAGCCAGTGAGCGGGAACCGGTCTCCACATGGGATCCGAACCCTCAGCGGGAGCACCGCCACACTCCCAAGCGGAGCACTCTCCAGTGCACCACCGGGCCGGCCCAACATCATGCCCTTTTATCTCTAAAAACAAAGACCCTGTCTTCCAAATAGATTCAATAAACACGTCTAACACATGCTGGCAGTGAGCTCGGTTGGTGACAGCACAGAATGAACACCAAGGACAAGGGTTTGGATCCCTACTCCTGCCAGCAGCCAAAAAGAAAGCCACATCCACTGCAGTGCGAGAGTTAGCGCGCGTTCTGCCTTGTTTTGCCTGTCGTCTCTGAGGCCGTTTCCTCCCAGCCAGGAGCCAGTCCAGGCCCCACGCTGCACCCTTTGCTGGTTCAGCAAAACACTCGCAGCCCTCTTTGTCTGTCACAACGCTGACAGTTTTGAGAGTCCAGGCCAGTGTTNAGATAGATGGGAGACAGAAGGATGAGAGATGAGAGTTAGATGGGAGACAGATGGGAGACAGAAGGATGAGAGATGAGAGTTAGATGGGAGACAGATGGGAGACAGAAGGATGAGAGATGAGAGTTAGATGGGAGATAGATGGGAGACAGATGGGAGACAGAAGGATGAGAGATGAGTGTTAGATGGGAGACAGAAGGATGAGAGATGAGAGTTAGATGGGAGATAGATTGGAGACAGATGGGAGACAGAAGGATGAGAGATGAGTGTTAGATGGGAGACAGATGGGAGACAGAAGGATGAGAGATGAGAGTTAGATGGGAGACAGATGGGAGACAGAAGGATGAGAGATGAGAGTTAGATGGGAGACAGATGGGAGACAGATGGGAGACAGATGGGAGACAGATGGGAGACAGATGGGTGAGAGATGAGAGTTAGATGGGAGGATGAGAGATGAGAGTTGGATGAGAGATGAGAGTTAGATGGGAGACAGATGGGAGACAGAAGTATGAGAGATGAGAGTTAGATGGGAGATAGATGGGAGACAGAAGGATGAGAGATGAGAGTTAGATGAGAGTTAGATGGGAGACAGATGGGAGACAGAAGGATGAGAGATGAGAGTTAGATGGGAGACAGATGGGAGACAGAAGGATGAGAGATGAGAGTTAGATGGGAGACAGATGGGAGACAGAAGGATGAGAGATGAGAGTTAGATGGGAGACAGATGGGAGACAGAAGGATGAGAGATGAGAGTTAGATGGGAGACAGATGGGAGACAGAAGGATGAGAGATGAGAGTTAGATGGGAGACAGATGGGAGACAGAAGGATGAGAGATGAGAGTTAGATGGGAGACAGATGGGAGACAGAAGGATGAGAGATGAGAGTTAGATGGGAGACAGATGGGAGACAGAAGGATGAGAGATGAGAGTTAGATGGGAGACAGAGGATGAGAGATGAGAGTTGGATGAGAGATGAGAGTTAGATGGGAGACAGAGGATGAGAGATGAGAGTTGGATGAGAGATGAGAGTTAGATGGGAGACAGAGGATGAGAGATGAGAGTTGGATGAGAGATGAGAGTTAGATGGGAGACAGAGGATGAGAGATGAGAGTTGGATGAGAGATGAGAGTTAGATGGGAGACAGAGGATGAGAGATGAGAGTTGGATGAGAGATGAGAGTTAGATGGGAGACAGAGGATGAGAGATGAGAGTTGGATGAGAGATGAGAGTTAGATGGGAGACAGAGGATGAGAGATGAGAGTTGGATGAGAGATGAGAGTTAGATGGGAGACAGAGGATGAGAGATGAGAGTTGGATGAGAGATGAGAGTTAGATGGGAGACAGAGGATGAGAGATGAGAGTTGGATGAGAGATGAGAGTTAGATGGGAGACAGAGGATGAGAGATGAGAGTTGGATGAGAGATGAGAGTTAGATGGGAGACAGAGGATGAGAGATGAGAGTTGGATGAGAGATGAGAGTTAGATGGGAGACAGAGGATGAGAGATGAGAGTTGGATGAGAGATGAGAGTTAGATGGGAGACAGAGGATGAGAGATGAGAGTTGGATGAGAGATGAGAGTTAGATGGGAGACAGAGGATGAGAGATGAGAGTTGGATGAGAGATGAGAGTTAGATGGGAGACAGAGGATGAGAGATGAGAGTTGGATGAGAGATGAGAGTTAGATGGGAGACAGAGGATGAGAGATGAGAGTTGGATGAGAGATGAGAGTTAGATGGGAGACAGAGGATGAGAGATGAGAGTTGGATGAGAGATGAGAGTTAGATGGGAGACAGAGGATGAGAGATGAGAGTTGGATGAGAGATGAGAGTTAGATGGGAGACAGAGGATGAGAGATGAGAGTTGGATGAGAGATGAGAGTTAGATGGGAGACAGAGGATGAGAGATGAGAGTTGGATGAGAGATGAGAGTTAGATGGGAGACAGAGGATGAGAGATGAGAGTTGGATGAGAGATGAGAGTTAGATGGGAGACAGAGGATGAGAGATGAGAGTTGGATGAGAGATGAGAGTTAGATGGGAGACAGAGGATGAGAGATGAGAGTTGGATGAGAGATGAGAGTTAGATGGGAGACAGAGGATGAGAGATGAGAGTTGGATGAGAGATGAGAGTTAGATGGGAGACAGAGGATGAGAGATGAGAGTTGGATGAGAGATGAGAGTTAGATGGGAGACAGAGGATGAGAGATGAGAGTTGGATGAGAGATGAGAGTTAGATGGGAGACAGAGGATGAGAGATGAGAGTTGGATGAGAGATGAGAGTTAGATGGGAGACAGAGGATGAGAGATGAGAGTTGGATGAGAGATGAGAGTTAGATGGGAGACAGAGGATGAGAGATGAGAGTTGGATGAGAGATGAGAGTTAGCGGACGACGGGGGGCAGGCGGACGACAGGTGGTAGATGGATAGATAGATGGTACCTGGAGGGTACATGGATGGTACATGGATGGTAGATGAGAGATAGATGGATGACACACGGAGGGATGATAGGTACACAGGTGGATGGTAGATGGATGGTAGGTAGGTGGGTGGATAGATGACAGATACACAGGTAATTTTTCCCTCTGGACCATTAGAGAGTAAGTTGCAGACATCATGCCCTTTTTTTTTTTTTTTTTCCTTTTTGTGTCTTTTTTACTGACC
Source organism: Galeopterus variegatus (assembly GCF_000696425.1). Classification (NCBI taxonomy): domain Eukaryota; kingdom Metazoa; phylum Chordata; class Mammalia; order Dermoptera; family Cynocephalidae; genus Galeopterus; species Galeopterus variegatus. Next base: position 153,962 of record NW_007727433.1, read on the forward strand.
GGTAACAGGATCGCAACCCTCGGTGTCGCACCCGTACCGGGGGCCGGCAACGGGATCGCAACCCTCGGTGTTGCGCCCACACCGCGCTCAGCCAGTGAGCGGGAACCGGTCTCTACATGGGATCCGAACCCTCAGTGGGAGCACCGCCGCACTCCCAAGCGGAGCACTCTCCAGTGCACCACTGGGCCGGCCCGACATCATGCCCTTTTATCTCTCAAAACAAAGACCCTGTCTTCCAAATAGATTCAATAAACACGTCTAACACATGCTGGCAGTGAGCTCGGTTGGTGAGAGCACAGAATGAACACCAAGGACAAGGGTTTGGATCCCTACTCCTGCCAGCAGCCAAAAAGAAAGCCACATCCACTGCAGTGCGAGAGTTAGCGCGCGTTCTGCCTTCTCGTTTTGCCTGTCATCTCTGAGGCCGTTTCCTCCCAGCCAGGAGCCAGTCCAGGCCCCACGCTGCACCCTTTGCTGGTTCAGCAAGACACTCGCAGCCCTCTTTGTCTGTCACAACGCTGACAGTTTTGAGAGTCCAGGCCAGTGTTTTGTAGACTGTGGGTCTGCCACTGCGTCGTTGTCAGATTCAGGTTCTGCATTTATTTTGGGGTTTTCTACATAGTTCCCACAAGCCACCTGTTCCTGAGCCAGTCCTATCCTGCTTTAAGTACCACGGCTGTGTGATATATTATCACATCTCGTAGAGCAAGTTTGCCCTCATTTCTGCTCCTTTACGAAATTTTCTTGGCCATCCTTTCCCATTTATTCTTGATGGGATAGATATTATTTAATTATTTATTTTTATTATAAATATGTTAGACTTCTTTTTTTTTTTTTTTTAAAGATGACCGGTAAGGGGATCTCAACCCTTGGCTTGGTGTTGTCAGCACCACGCTCAGCCAGTGAGCGAACCGGCCATCCCTATATGGGATCCGAACCCGGGGCCTTGGTGTTATCAGCACCGCACTCTCCCGAGTGAGCCACGGGCCGGCCCCCTATAAATATGTTAGACTTCTAAGAAAATACAAAGACTAATATAACGAGCACCTGTGTGTGCAGCACCCACCTTAATCAACAAAATACCACAAAGTCAAAACCGTTGCGTGTTCTACCCAGCACCCCTGCCTCTCTGGACACCCCGTCTCTACTGCTTCTGTCCCTCTCTGCGGCGTCACAAGCCCGCCGCACCGTGCCTGGCTGTGCGTGCTTCTGCACACATGCTGTCGTTCACGTTACACTCTGGCACATCCGCCTTGACACATGTGGCTCTGGGTAAGGAGTGGGCACACCTTTCCTATAAAGAGCCAGAGAGTAAACTTTTTAGGCTTTAGGGGCTGCTCGGTCTCTGTCACAGCTTCTCAACTCCACATTCAGTGTGAAAAGCAGCCACGGGCCACATGTAAACAGACCGGCATGGGTGTGTCCCATTGAAACTTCACGGATGCGAAATTTTAATTTCACATCATTCTCACAGCATGAAATATAATCTTCTTTTGATTTTTTCAGCTGTTTAAAAATGTAAGAAACTATTCTTAGCTCATGGGAGGTACAAAAAAAGGTGATGGGCAGATTTGGCCTACGAGCTGTCGTTTGCTGACCCCGGTTTGTGTATTTTCTTTCTGTTTTATGAATATACCCAAATTTTTAATCCATTCTCTTATGATAGATGGGCAATTGGTTACCAGTTTTTTGCTATGAACATTATTATAAATATCCGCATGTACACGTGCATGGCAGCATCTCTAGGGAATGTGCCTAGATCAGAATCACCAGGTTCCAGGGTGCGCACATCTGCATCTTTCTCAGACCCTGCCAAAGGACGGTCTAGAGGCACTGTGCCCGTCTGCACCCTCACAAATAATGCATGAAGACCCTTGAAAGCTCGTCCATATGTAGGTCATGTTGAAGGTTTATAAAATATAGTCGTCTGTTTTTGCTGTTTTTAAAAATGTATTTAATATTAAATAATATTTTTTTTTAAAAATTATTAGACTAGTATAGCAGTTTTATTTTCACAGAAAAACAAGGCCAGCACCATGCAGCAGGCTCCCGCTGACACCACCTTGGCCGGAAGCTGTCGCCACAGGCCAGGGCCATGCGGGGGGCCGCCCTGACCCTGCAGGAGAGGTTGCAGCCTGCCCTCTCCCTGAAGGATGGGAGAGGTCCTTAGGCTGCCTTTAGGAAGCCTGCTGAGTGCATCCTGGCTGGTGGGAGCAGGCATGTCCTCGCTTTGGCCTGTCACCAAATGGAGTGAATCCCCAGAGCCGGAAAGTTAGAGAAAGTGTTTCTTTTTGATCTCATAGGAAAACTCATTGCCATACACCATCGACATCAACACCTGAATTCCTTTTATTTAAATTTCCATGACAGGGCCGTGAGAGTG
>NW_007727433.1:157273-162563 GCF_000696425.1 Galeopterus variegatus
CGTTGTGTGTTCTACCCAGCACCCCTCCGTCTCTGGACACCCCGTCTCTACTGCTTCTGTCCCTCTCTGCAGCGTCACAAGCCCGCCGCACCGTGCCTGGCTGTGCGTGCTTCTGCACACATGCTGTCGTTCACGTTACACTCTGGCACATCCGCCTTGACACATGTGGCTCTGGGTAAGGAGTGGGCACACCTTTCCTATAAAGAGCCAGAGAGTAAACTTTTTAGGCTTTAGGGGCTGCTCGGTCTCTGTCACAGCTTCTCAACTCCGCATTCAGTGTGAAAAGCAGCCACGGGCCACATGTAAACAGACCGGCATGGGTGTGTCCCATTGAAACTTCACGGATGCAAAATTTTAATTTCACATCATTCTCACAGCATGAAATATAATCTTCTTTTGATTTTTTCAGCTTTTTAAAAATGTAAGAAACTATTCTTAGCTCGTGGGAGGTACAAAAAAAGGTGATGGGCCAGATTTGGCCTACGAGCTGTCGTTTGCTGACCCCGGTTTGTGTATTTTCTTTCTGTTTTATGAATACACCCAAATTTTTAATCCATTCTCTTATGATAGATGGGCAATTGGTTACCAGTTTTTTGCTATGAACATTATTATAAATATCCGCATGTACACGTGCACGGCAGCATCTCTAGGGAATGTGCCTAGATCAGAATCACCAGGTTCCAGGGTGCACACATCTGCATCTTTCTCAGACCCTGCCAAAGGACGGTCTAGAGGCACTGTGCCTGTCTGCACCCTCACAAATAATGCATGAAGACCCTTGAAAGCTCATCCATATGTAGGTCATGTTGAAGGTTTATAAAATATAGTCGTCTGTTTTTGCTGTTTTTAAAAATGTATTTAATATTAAATAATATTTTTTAAAAAAATTATTAGACTAGTATAGCAGTTTTATTTTCACAGAAAAACAAGGCCAGCACCATGCAGCAGGCTCCCGCTGACACCACCTTGGCCGGAAGCTGTCGCCACAGGCCAGGGCCATGCGGGGGGCCGCCCTGACCCTGCAGGAGAGGTTGCAGCCTGCCCTCTCCCTGAAGGATGGGAGAGGTCCTTAGGCTGCCTTTAGGAAGCCTGCTGAGTGCATCCTGGCTGGTGGGAGCAGGCATGTCCTCGCTTTGGCCTGTCACCAAATGGAGTGAATCCCCAGAGCCGGAAATTTAGAGAAAGTGTTTCTTTTTGATCTCATAGGAAAACTCATTGCCATAGCCATCGACATCAACACCTGAATTCCTTTTATTTAAATTTCCATGACAGGGCCGTGAGAGTGCCAAGAAAGAATGTTTTTCCGAGCACTTGGGAAGGAGCCCTCCCTGCTCGGCACGGAAGGTCGGCAGGAGCGCTGCAACGCGTGGTGGTGGGGCAGGAGCAGCGGCGCCCGTCCAGGTACCACCGGTGCTGGCGGTCGCACCCACTGTGGTGCAGGGACTGTGGATGCTGTGCGGCGGGTGTCTTGGAGGACAGCTGCTGCTGCAGTGACTGCTGCTGACAGGTCACCCAACCCCTCGCTTAGAATGATGGAGTGGGGGAGGACTCTTAAAGCCACCCATCCCCGCTGGGGCCCTTGCTCTGCGCAGCTCAGAGACAGATCAGTGCATCTGCCCCGGCGTCCTCCGTGCTCCCGTCACAGTGCACAGCCCTCGCCCTGGACTTCTCTCATGCTCTGAATGCTCGCGAGCCTGGCGGTTCTGGCATTGCCAATGCTCACTGTTCCCGGAGAGCTCAGCTCACTCTCCTGGACACCCGCCCTGGCACAGTGGCCTGTCCTGCTGGTCCTGGAAGTTCTCCGCAAGGACCCGTCTCTGAGCCTTGCCCACAGTCACCTCAGTGACCTGAAGGGGCATGAGGGGGGTTGTTGCTTCCTCTGGGTTGGAGATGGGGTGGCTTTCAGGGGTGATTAGGTCTTTTTCGACTTTTATAGAGACAGCACAAAGTCTCCACAGTGACTTGCAAATCAACCTGTCAGAAAGAAAACAGGTCCCCAAAGCTGCAGAAGGCTCGAGAATTCCCTGAGGAGGACGGCCACCACACCCAGAGATCATCATTTGCCAGCAGTTCCCTCCAGGACACGTGGAAGCTACTAGACCTGGGATCCAGCCCTTCTGGCCTCACCTCCCAGGATGACTCCACTCCAGGTGGGAGAGGCTGCCTTCTCCAGGCTGCCGCTGCACAGTTCTGGGTGACGGTGGGAGGGACAGTGTGGTGACTGCTCTCTGAGGCTGACATGGCGAGCCAGCATCCTGCGTGCTTCCCACCGCTCAGGTTCGTGCACTTTGGCTTCAGTGATGTGTAAATCTCGTAGGCTCCCCACCTCTCCTGTGGTGCTGGAGCACTTCCCGTATCACACAGCAAAGCCCGTGGTGCAGAAGCCCGTGTCCTCGCTCAGTGCCACGGGGGCGCATTCCCTGCTTGCCTGGTGTGGGGTCTGTGGGCGATGAGCAGGGTGGTCTCTGCTCAGGGGCTTCGTGCAGTTTGCACAGCCTGTGACTCTGGAGGGTGGCGGTCCTGAGTCGTTCTCCATCTCACAAGGCTGAGAAGCTGAAGGCGACCACGTCCTTGGTCTGCTCCACTCCCCTCTTCTCTGTCAACTAAGTCACCTTCTGGGTAAGCTCAGCAAGCTGCCACTTCAGCTCACGCTGGTGGTCATCATGGCATTTCCAGGAAAATCTGTCTGAAGGACCCACCTTTGGGGAACTGCCCGAGACCCACACGGAGCAAGAAGTGTGGAGGGAGGAGGAGGCTGTGTGCAGACACTGGGGACACACGGCAAGGGGTGTGGGCGCAGGTGGAGGCGCGAGCGTGGGGTCTGCCCTGTGTCCCTGGGCAGAGGTTCCTTGTCCTCGTCGTCCTAAGACTGCAGAGTATCCCATTGTGTAGATGTTCCCTAATTTACTTAACTGTTCCCCAACCAGTGTGCGTTTCAGGTGACTTCCAGCCCTTGGCCATCACAGTAACGCTGCAGTGGGTCACCTTGTGCGCACACCACAGTGCATGTATGGAAGTATGTGTGTGAATTCCCGACAGGGTGCTTTGTCAGGTGTGCGCATCACTGCTTTTGGTAGATATTGTCCTAGTGGCCTCCACGGAGACCGTCCTGTTCCTCCTCCCACCGGCGGTGCTGGACAGCACTCCTTGCCCCAGACCACCCCAACCACCCCAGCGCGGCTGGCGGACTCGAGTCCCCAGGCAGCTGCTGCCCAGGCCAGTGTTCCGACTCAGAGGCTCTGTGCCTTCTCTTGCGTTTCCCTTTCCTTCCGTCCTCTGCCCGTTTGTGTATTGGGCTGTTGTCTTCTTGATTTGTATGAGCTTGTTATACAGTGGAAATTAGGCCTTTTCCAAGGTGAAAATTGCTAATATTTCCTGCCAGTTTTTCATGTTTTTTTACTTTTCTTATGACGGTCATTTTTCATGCACATATTTGTTACTGTTATGTAGTTAGTGTGTTTGTTTGCGATCCTTTCTGGGTTTTGTGGCATACTTAGGCCACTCAAGCCTTGTTTCTTCTGATACAGCCCTAGTTTCATTTTTTTATGTTAAATACATGATCCACTTAGAATTTATCATAGTGTGTGTTATGAAGTAGGAGCCAACCTTTTTTTTTTGCTCCAGGGATAACCCGTGTTTCCCCACTTGTCTGACGTCCCACTCACTATAACGCTGAAGTTTCCACGTGTCTGTGTCCGGACTGTTTGCTCAGGCCCACGGCTCCTGGTCTGCTCACACACAGGGCCATATTATCTGAATTATCGTCACTGCTGGTACCTCTTAGCGCCTGGCTGACCTGGGATCTCCTCTTTACACGTCTTTCTCAGAATTTTCCTGGTTATTCTCATTTATTTACTTTTTCCATACACTCTTTAGACTCCCCATGTCTGGTTCTCCCGCCCCTCCCCCCAAAACTCTATTGTTAGTTTTCTCAGGATTTATGACTTAGGAAGAAAAGACATTGCGACCACATGTTTCTGGTTCTCCTGGGTGCCCCAATTTTGCCTCCACCTCTGTAATATATTTATTTTATATATTCTTCTTTTTGGGACTCAATGAACTCAAACCATGTCTCATTCTGTTCTCCTAATACCTCTCCTCTGTGTCTCTCTTGTGATTCTGGGAGGTATTGCTTCATCGCATTTCTTTTTTTTTTTTTTTTTTTCCTTTTTGTCTTTTCTCGTGTCCGGCAACGGATCACAACCCTCAGTGTTGCGCCCGTACCGGACCGGGACCGGCAACGGGATCGCAACCCTTGGTGTTGCTTCCGCACCTCGCTCAGCCAGTGGGCGGGAGCCGGTCTGTATGTGGGATCCGAACCCTCGGCGGGAGCGCCACCGCACTCCCAATCAGGGCACTGTAGCAGTGTGCCACCGGGCCGGCCCTTCATCGCATTTCTAATTCATAGTTTTCGTCCATTCTACTGGAAAGTCTTTTGGTGAATGTCCATTTTCACTTAGTTGGCTTGTTTCTTTCCTCTTTTTTCTTATTGTCACCCTTCATCCTTAAAAGAGGTACATTTTTACTTGACCAGCTATTTGTAAGAAGTTTATATGGGAATGAAGTCAGAGCCATTTTCCATTGTAGCAGTTTTGTTGTTGTTTAAAGGTGTTCGGCCTTTGGGCCGGCCCGTGGCTCACTCGGGAGAGTGTGGTGCTGATAACACCAAGGCCATGGGTTCGGATCCCTATATAGGGATGGCCGGTTAGCTCACTTGGGAGAGTGTGGTGCTGATAACACCAAGCCAAGGGGTGAGATCCCCTTACCGGTCATCTTTTTAAAATAAATAAATAAATACATGTGTTCAAGCCTTTGCTTATCCCTGGCCTATGAGAGTCAGTGCCTGCCAGGCTTTCACAAAGCCTCCTCCCCTCCGTCCCCCACAGATGCCCCCGTGCTCTGCATGTGTCCCTGGTTCACTCCCCACTCTCCTCCGGAAGTGCTTGCTGCCAGCCACATCCACTATAGCAAACAAGGAACCTGACTTGCTCCTGACACTCGGTGTGCCGTCCCCTTAAGATGGCTTTCTCAGCTGTGGACGAGGCCTGAGGTCTGCGGCTGAGGCCGTCTCCGCCACCTGCCGTACGTGCCCTTGCTTGGTATCCACTGCCTGCTGCAGTCCCACCACTTTTTACACCTGGAGGTTTAGCTCCTAGTTTTATTAAAGTGAAGTCTGCATTTTTGTTTTTCGTGCCCTTTTTTTGCTTTTGGATGATTTACAAGAAGAGTAGGGAAGGAATGCTGACATTGTGATGCCTTCTTCAAGTCAGAAACTTGTCTTACTTTTTTT
>NW_007727433.1:162824-163259 GCF_000696425.1 Galeopterus variegatus
TTATTTATTAGTTTCTACTATTGAAAAGTCAGCATTTTTCTCGTTACACGTTTCGTCACAAGCTTAGCGAGATGTTACAGGTCCCATTGTCTCCCCTGCATGCATGTACTGGGACAGAAGCACCTGAGTCTCCATCTAGCCACAGGCACGATTTCTGGACACCGTGATCGATGGGGCCCTTGTCTTGTTTCTGATAAAACGCAACCAAAGAAGTGCTCTGAGTGTGGCCTTGCTTCAGCCCAAGATGTGATCTTCCTTTGCCGTTCCTTGTGATTCTGCTTAGGTCTTGTTTCGTTTTTCAGCTTACATGGAATTTTTTCAAGTTTACAGATTTCTGGGTTTTCTTTTTAGCTGTCTTTTACATAGTGATTTATAATATGTTTACATTTTGATCAGAGAATAAAATTACCATGATGTTAATTCTCCTGAGAAATA
>NW_007727433.1:163499-165160 GCF_000696425.1 Galeopterus variegatus
AATATGTTTACATTTTGATCAGAGAATAAAATTACCATGATGTTAATTCTCCTGAGAAATAGTCATTCTTCAAGTATAATTATGAATTGCCTGTTTCTGTCCGTTGGTGCTTTGCGTCTTTTGAGGTGCATTGCCAGGTGCACGTATGTGTAGGTTTTCTGCCTTCTTGACCTCTTCTTCCCTTTACCAGTATGGAATGTCCCTTATAGACCTTTATGGGTTTTTTTCACCAAGCAACCCATTTTGTTTGACATTCAGATTGCTATCCCAGTATTGTTTGGGTTTGTATTGGACTGCCTTATCTACTTATTTTTAACCTTTCTATATCTTTTTGTTTACAGGGTTTCTTCTGTAGAAAATCTAGTACTATGCCTTATCTTTTGTTTACCCCAGTCTGAGAGTCTGTGCTTTTGTTTGGTGGTTTCATGCGTCTTCATTTATTGTAAGTGCTCTTTTACTAAGTGTTTTTTTCTGCCATCTTATTTTGTATTTTCTGTTTAGTATGTTTTCTTTTTTATTTTTACTTTCTCCTGCCTCTTTTTTTTTTTNTCCATTTTATCCTTCTGGGAGTTACTCCTACTGTTTAAATTTAAATTATTAAGACCTATATTTATTCACATTTCTCCCATTAATTTCTTAAACTTATTGACATCTGTATTTTCCATTGGTATCAATTAGAGTTTTAGCTGTTGAGGGGTGGTTGTCTTTTAGAAGCAAATTGGACCAAGTTCTTTTTTACTTATTCTTATTTACTTTCCAAATCTCTCACAGTAGCCTCTGGATGTTTTTCTTCTTCCAAGGGAATTTTAAAAGACAGCTTTTATATGAGTACTTTTTAGGGCCTTATATATTAGAGTATTTTTTACTTTTGCCTCACATTTAAATACACTGTAGCTAAATGTAAAACTCTAGTCTTCTGCTTCTACTAATAGATCAAGCTAAGCGCCTGGATTGACACTTACTGAAAGCAGCTAATACTGCTGAATAAAATACTGAAACGTGCTTATAAGACATGAGTAAGCCAGCAAGAAGGTAAAAAATTCTCAACCTAATGATCAGGTGCAGGAGGGGCCCTGCCAGCAAGTTGTGTACTGAAGTTGGCTTTGACCCCAAGGACTTTGTCAAACTGGGTGAACTTGAAATTTGGTGTCACAGCCTCATGGGGTCCAGAAAACAGGTGACAGAACCTAGGACCCACCAAGGGTGGGAGAGTGATGGGAGACCCCACCCCAGTAAAGCTGTGACTCCAAAGGACCACACCCCCAGTGTAGAGACAAAGCCCTGCACTGCAGACCCCGCACTGCCCAGCCTCCCCGCCCCCACCTGGAGCTACACAGACCTGTGAGTGACTCGGTCCTGTGCTGAATGGTAGTCAGAGGGCAGTTCCTTGCAAGTGGCCGCACAGGCAGCCCCGCGGGTCTGAGAGCTCAGAGTGATTCTAAACAGGCGGGGCCCAAGCCCTGGGCAGGCTGAGCAAGTGCAGATCACTTCAGGGCAGTCCACCCTTGTTCAAGGCCAGAAGCAGTTCCCACCGATCAGATCCTGGTGAAGAGCAGGGCTCCATGCATAAGGAGCAAGACAGCAGAAACAAACCCGGAAGATACAACGTGTAAATAACAGCTTAATATGTTTAAAGAAATAAAATAGCAGCAAGAAAATAC
>NW_007727433.1:165781-168009 GCF_000696425.1 Galeopterus variegatus
ATACAACGTGTAAATAACAGCTTAATATGTTTAAAGAAATAAAATAGCAGCAAGAAAATACTTTCAAGAAACAAGGAACTGTAAAGGAAAACCACGCAGGGCCGGCCCGGTGGCGCACTGGAGAGTGAGCTGCTTGGGAGTGCGGCGGCGCTCCCGCCGAGGGTTCGGATCCCATGTGGAGACCGGTTCCCGCTCACTGGCTGAGCGCGGTGCGGGCACGACACCGAGGGTTGCGATCCCGTTGCCGGTCCCCAGTATGGGCGCGACACCGAGGGTTGCGATCCCGTTGCCAGTCAGTAAAAAAGACCAAAAAAGGAAAAAAAAAAAGAAAGAAAGAAAAACCATGCAGATGTGAAGAACCACCAAATAGAACTTTAAGAAATAAAAATGTAATAATTGAAATAAAAAACTCAGTGGATGGTTTAACAGCCAATTATATACTTCAGAATTAATGAAATGGACATTAGATATGAAGAAATTACCCAGAGAGACAAAAAAATTAAAAAAGAAAAAACCAGGCCAAGCTCTGTGGAAGACAGAGGAGGAAGGTCTGATGAGTGTCAGTCAAAGGGGCAGAAGGGGATAGAGCAGGTGGGCAGAGGTGGCATGGGGGCACTGGGGCCGAGACTTCCTGAGGTGAGTCGCACAGCCCTGCTCCTCAGTCCCAGGAAGCCTGACAGACCCCAAACGGAACAATTGAAAAGAAATCCACACCTGGGTCAGTTATACGACCCAGGGAAAGCAAAGGTGATGAGATTGTTTTGAAAGCTGCCGAGACAGCAGACATGTCACCCTCAAAGAAGTGACGCTTGCCTGATCCCTGACTTGTCATCAGTACCAGGGAAAGGCAGAGACGTACGGTGGTGTGTGGACATGCCGAGAGGACACGGCTGTCAACCTACACTCCCACGCCTGGTGAAATGATCTTTCACCAACGAGGGCAAAACAAAGACTTTTCAGACAATAAAAACTGAGCAACTTTGCCACCAGCGGTCCCTCACTAAAAAACATCTCAAAGCAGGGGTCAGCAAAGTTTTTCTGTAAAGAGCCATACAGCAAATATTTTTTTGGCTCTGCAGCCTATGGTCTCCTTCACGACCTCTCATCTCTGCCATTGTGGTGCAGAAGCAGCACAGACAATGTGTAAATGACGGGGTGCAGCTGTGTGCCAATAAAACTTTATTTACAAAAACAGGCAGTACATTGTTCTGTTTCTTGAGCTGTCTACACAGGTGTTTTTAAATTATCCTTTAAATTCTTTTATCTATTTTTTACTATTCTTTGAACTATACATGCATGTTTTATGTGCTTGATGTCGTTTTGGGTATATTTTATGATAAAATGTTTTAAAGAGGGAGGGAGGGGTCAACGGTGTGGAATACTGTGGGTAAGTCAAGGAAGGTCATGAGAGAAGTGACCCCTGTTTTTGCAAGGGGAAGGTCACTGGTGGTCTTTTGTTTTTTTTTTTTTTTGGGCGGCTGGCCTGTGTGGAGACCTGGACCTTTGACCCTGATGCTACCAAGTCCGTCCTCTACCAAGTGAGTTCACCAGCCAGCTCCACACCAATGGTCTTGAGGGTGGTCTCCATAGAGTCGTGGGATTGTTATTCCAGCCATCCTGGGTAAAGTGACTTGAGGAGCAGATGGGACGGACAACTTATTCAAGAAGCTGTGCTCTGAAAAGCAGCAGTTAAAAGAGGCAGTATTTGAGGAAGATGCGGACTCCAGGGGAGGATTAAAATCTGGCAGTGCTAAAGCCTGTTTAGGCAGCGGGAAGGCTGCGGGAAGTGTGATGACTCCAGAGGGGGGGCAGGCAAGTGCAGGAGAGAGGTCCTGGAGGAGGGGATGGGACTCGTGCCAGTGTGCGGGGCTGGACAGGGCAGAGAGCGGGCACCGAAGCAGGTGGCTGGCAAGCAAGAGCGACCCCCCTGAGGAACCCCAGGGGAAGGGAAGACCCAAATCTTTTGCAGTGGGCTGCACCCTGCCCTCGGCCCAGGGGTGATGCCCCATCTGTCTCCTGAGTGGCCCTGCAGAGTGCCCTTGGGAAGGCAGCTAGCCGAGGCAGGTGCCAACTGCAGGACTACAGGGCATGGGGCTCATCCTGCAGGAGGTCTGCTGGTGGGAAACAGGTTCCTGCGGATTCCCTTTATTTCTTCCTTTTATGTGCGACACAAAGCCGCAGGCTCTGAGAGGGTGACAAAGAGGAGTTGTGAAATGCCCTTTGGCTGG
>NW_007727433.1:169033-170277 GCF_000696425.1 Galeopterus variegatus
TCTGTGGGCCCAGGTGTGGAGTAACAGAGGTGCCCAGTTACCAAAAGGCCAGCCAGGAGTTTGGCCTGTGGGGACATGGGGTGGTGTACATCAGTTAAAATGCTCTTGGCTACAAGGCACAGGACAGCCTGATGGACGCGCATAAAACAGAGCTGCCCGGGCTTTACCTCTTCATGGCGCCCAGTGAAAAGGACCCAAGTTCACCAGGAAAAGGAAAGCACCAGGGGATCAGCATCTTGAGCACCCGAAACGTCCCAGTACACAGTGTGGGCAGCACGACAGTGGACACGTGACCAAAAACTAGGAGTTCAGCAACCACGTGACAAGCCCAAGGCAAACTGGTTAGGCTTGGCCCCTCTGGGACTCCCAGCATCACACCAGGAGGCAGCAGGCGGGAGGTGTGTGCTGTCCTCATGCTTCCTTTTCCTGTGCTCAGGGAGGGAAACGGTCCCCAGAGCTCCCGGCAAACCTGCTGCCCCATCTCACTGGCCGCGTGTGTCACACGGCCTCCCTTCCAACTGTCGCCAGCTGCAGGATCGGGGCCACCTCCTTGAGAGCCTGCAGCCCGGAACTAGACAGCACTGGGGTCTCTTGGCAGGAAAACTGGGGGAGAGCTGTCATGTGCACCGATGACAGCACCCGTGCGGTGAAGCAGTGAGACATGGACCTGAGAGGGCGCAGCTGGCATCTCTCAGCCATGCTTTTGCAATATAAGAGTAAGGAAGGGACATCTCAGCACGGCTCTGTGAACTTCTAGTCCCACCTGTGATTTAGTCGAGAGGAAGAGTGAAGCTGCTGGTGCTCTTGGTGGCTTCAGTTGCCCCTAGGCTTCTTTCTGCTGTCCTCTGTCTTGAATTCTGAGCGTTGTGACTGAATTCCCTGTATGATATTCGTACTTAGTGCAAAGAACGCTTTTTAAAACCTTGAAAACAGTATTACGAGCTAAGTGACAATGCTGAGGAGGATGATATCTCCAGTCGAGATGTGACCACGTGACCTTGAGCATGCAGCGAGTGTCTAGGATAAAGTGTGTCATGGGAACTGGTCCCCAGACAAGCAGTGTGGAAGCTGCATTCTAGAAACTGAGAAGAAATTTCCTCTGCTTTATTTTTTAAATATTCAATACATTGTGAGCTGTGAACACTACACGGTCATGAACAGAGTTAAAAATAATCATGAAATGGGCCGGCCCGTGGCTCACTCGGGAGAGTGTGGTGCTGATGACACCAAGGCCCCGGGTTCGG
>NW_007727433.1:171175-181772 GCF_000696425.1 Galeopterus variegatus
ATGCTTTATTTTTAAATATTCAGTACATTGTGAGCTGTGAACACTACACGGTCATGAACAGAGTTAAAAATAATCATGAAATGGGCCGGCCCGTGGCTCACTCGGGAGAGTGCGGTGCTGATAACACCAAGGCCCCGGGTTCGGATCCCATATAGGGATGGCCGGTTAGCTCACTGGCTGGGCGTGGTGCTGCAACACCAAGTCAAGGGTTAAGATCCCCTTACCAGTCATCTTTTTAAAAATAATAATAATAATAATAATCATGAAATAATACTGAAGTAGTATAGTTATCAATTTAGTGGCGTCTACGTTGACTGACACGAAGAACTACTGTAGGACATGGTGTCTAATCAAGATGTCACGTGGCTGTGCTGAGCAGACACTCTCTTCTATGTCTTGAGATGGGACCAGAACTGCCCCCTCCTGCCCTTGCTCTGTCCGCACCCGGCAGTAAATCCTGTCCCAGTGCAGGTCCCCATACCCACGTCCAGGGCCTTGCACAGCTGCCCACACACCCGCAGGCACAGCTCCTTGAGAGGCAGGCAAACACCTCAGGGTCACTACAGCCCTCCTTTCCATCCTCCCAGATCCACCTCCAAGTGGGGCCTCCTCTCACCTGCGTTCTTGCAACAGCCTTGGACAGATCTCCCAATCCCCCAGCACATTTCCATGGAGGCGTACAGCTTGGCAGGGCCTGTGCCTTCAACCCCATCTCCCTCCCCTTTTCCCCCAGCCACCATGCAGCAGCTCCCACCTGCCCACACCTGCAGACCCCATGCATCTGCCCAAGAACCCACCCTTGTCTCCCCAAGCACCTGCCTGCTCCCCAAAGCCCTCCCTGGGACACTGTCCAAAGGTGCAACTCCACCCGGCTTCCTCCTCCTGCACTAGCCCCCAGACCACGCACCATCTTCTTTCTTACTTATCTTGATTTGGTTCTGTTTCAAGAATGTTCCAGAGAGCGAAGGGAGACTCTTCCTTGATCCCTGACCCCTCTAGCACCGTCACAGGCTGGTACACAATAGGTGCTCAATCAACGTGTGTGGGGAGATAACTGCGAGGAATGGGAGTCGTGGGAGGCTGAGCCTGGGAGGTCTGGGAAGAGTCTCAGGAAAAGGGTGTGATTGATTAGAGGAACTACCAAACACTGTTTAAAAATGTCACACTTGGTACCTGGCTTATTCCTGCCAGAGAAAAAAAGAAAAAAATAATAATAAGGGTCCGAAATACAAACACTTTCTGGATGGAAGTATTAAATATTACAAAGGCAGCTCATTTCTCCAAATTGAAGTAACCTTCAGTGTAATCTAGTCAAAGTACAGAGAGAATTTCTCCTGAAGCTGGGTAAGTGGATTTTCAAGTTCTAGAGCAATAAGATGCATTGGGGTGAGGTAATTAGCAAGATCTAGCCTTCCAGATATCAACACACGTGTTAAAATAATAGTGTGACACTAACACAAGAAGGACAGTTAAAAAGAACAGAACCCACCCAGCTGCCCCCCAGCAGAGCCTGTCAGGTGAGAATGTGGCTGTTCCCAAGAACCAGGAAAGAAAGATCCATTCAGTAGATGGCAGGGTGGAATCACAGCGCCTTCCAGGCCTGACTTCCTCTAAGACCACAGAAGAAAATGCACCCAAGGCAGAGCTAGGTGTTCTGAATCAAACCATAAAGTACACAGAAGTGGAACTGAGTGTTTACAAATGCCTAGAGGAGGGTTGACTGTAGGTGTGANCCACGTGCGGACTGGTTCCCGCTCACTGGCTGAGCGAGGTGCGGGCGCAACACCGGGGGTTGCGATCCTGTTGCTGGTCCCGGTCCAGTACAGGCGCGACACTGAGGGTTGTGATCCGTTGCCGGACACGAAAAAAGACAAAAAAAAATAAAAATAAAAAATAATCAGACTGGAAAGCTATTCTTCAGTAGCACAAAAGAGATCAACCACATGTGAGTAACTTATGCACGTTGACAGCCCTCAGCCCAGGCATTTCTAGAAAAACACAAGGACCGATGTTTGACCTCACCGACAAAGAAGGTTCTGCTTACAAGCCCACCCCCCGTGCAGACCTGCCTCCACCTTGCTGGGGTGCAGTTGATTGGTGTGTTTCAAGCGCCCTAAAGATCTGTTCCAAGAGTTATTTTGGTAATCGGCCTCCCAAGAGTCTGGCCCACATGTGTGGGCAGCTCCACACATCAGGGCATGTCGTGGACTGCCTCACTGGGGCAAAGGAGCTCCAACCCTGCCGAGTCATGAGAGATACCCCCTTGTGCTACAAAATAAAGCAGCACATAGGGTTCCAGGTGAAAAGTTATTCTCCTGCTCCCTTCGCTGTCCTGATCCCCTCGGCCACAGCTAACCAGTTCCCCTGCGTCTCCCAGGCTTGCCATGTGCTCTAGCATGCGTACGTCCTCCTCTTTTCAGCTGCAGACAGGGGTGGGCCTTTTTATTGATGTCTGCGACGTTTCTGCGTCAGTGCATGCAGTGCTGGCGGGTCTTCTCAGCTGATTCCATGTCTCCATCTCATACTAGGTTGCGTGTGGTTTTCAGCTCAGAAGACGGTGCTGGAGTGTGTGCCCAGTTTGCGGGAGTCTGTTGGATACATATCTAGAAGGGAGGCCTGGCCAGGTGGCTCTGTTGGTTGGAGCACAGCGTTATAACACCACGGTCATGAGTTCAGATCCCCTTACGGGCCAGCCACCAAAAAACAAAAAAACGACTTCTAAAAGGGCCGGCCGGTTAGCCTAGTTGGTTAGAGCGCAGCTAGGGTCACAGGTTCGGATCCCCATACCAGCCAGCTGCCCAGCCCCCCCAGAAATATATATATCTATATCTAGAACGGAAATCACCGGGTCAAAGGCATGGTAGTCTGAGTTCTGAGAAGTGTTACCAAATTGCCCTCAGAGAGTTGGCTGCCGTGGCAGGGAGCGAGGCACCTTCCTCACCCAGTGCCAGCAGGTCTTATCAAATGTTTCCTTTTTTTTTTTTTGCCAATCTGATAAATGAAAACTCATCTTTCATTACTGAGTGTGATTTGCCAATTTTAATTTATGGAAGAGGCTGGTCGTTTTTCCTCATCACGTGGCCCTTTTATGTGCACTTTGTGTGTTGAGGTTTTGTGCCCGTGTGAGAAAGCTAGTGACATGGCAAATGGGTGTTCTTTGTGATTTCTGGAAATCATCAACACAGAGGGCAAACAAGTGTGCTCTAGAGAGCGACCCCTGCCCATGCCCCAGGGAAAGGGGACAGGGTACTGGAAGACCAGGTGGAGGGGCTGCATGCCTGTTTTTACAAATAAATGCAATCTAAATGCTTATCTTAAAAGGAGGAGTCAGGGCGGGCCAGTGACTCACTCGGGAGAGTGTGGTGCTGATAACACCAAGGCCACAGGTTCGGATCCTATATAGGGATGGCCGGTTCGCTCACTGGGTGAGCGTGGTGCTGACAACACCAAGTCAAGGGTCAAGATCCCCTTACCCATCACCTTTTTAAAAAATAAATAAATAAAACAGAGAGTAACATTGAGAGCCGGTGCTGACTGAGCGCCAGACGCTGTTCTCAGTGCCTCACGTGTGCTAAGAAGCTTAAGCTAAGGCCATAAAGCTGCCTCAGTCCACTTTCAAATGTGGAAACTGAGGCCCTAGGCCACATAGCCCACAGCCAGGAGTCCCAAGTCCCATCCCTCATTCTACTCCCTGGAGTTCCAAAAGGGACAAGCCTGACCAGAGCAGGGGCAGGAGGGCAAAGGTCGTCCTAGGGTCAAAGGAGTTAGTGGGTGGGGAAGCTCCTAAGGAACGCAGCTTGTGGGGCCTGCGGGGCCGGGGCTCCTCCCTGCCCCTCTGGAGAGGCCAAAAGCCACAAGGGATAAGACAAAATTACTTCCTTGTCGTGTGGTCTCAGCACGCAGTCCCACTAGCCCACTGCCACGCAGCCTCACGCCGTGGGCACGGCTGTTCCAGCATCCCAGGAGGGGAAGGCACTCCTGCTTTCTTGTTTTTCAACACCTGCCACTGTCCTCTTAGCTCTGCCATTCTGCTTTCAGGATGGGCTGCGAGGGGCAGAGCCAGGCCATGCTGGTGACATTTTTATGAGACTGGTGTGCACAACCCCTGCAGCCTATCTTTCATCTGCAGCTGAAGGAATCTAAGAGCTGGTGCTCTAGTCAGAATAGGGAGCGTCATGGTGTCCTGAACTGGGTGAGCAACCCCAGTGTCCTGCTGGCACTGGTACCACAACCCGAGACTTCTGAAGAAGTGCAGAGTGCCCTCCAGACTTTCTGAGAAACAGATGGCCAAATAGATCTGTTAGCTCTTTTCTTGAAATTGTTATGATGAAATAAATACTGCCACTTAGGAAAAGATCTTGTGTTGAAATAACTTTTAAAACAAAGTAAATACATTAAGAAGTAACCAAATCAGCTTGCTTTTAAATGGTATTTATTGTAAGGCCACAGAATGGCGAGCACTCACTCCTGCTTCTGGCCAGGCTGTAGTTACCAGGAGCAGACTTTAGCACCCCTCCATAAACAACTAGAAGACTGGGCAAAATAGAAGAAACAACTGTTTCAGACCCTGAGCAGCAGGCAGCACAGGACTGTGGTCCCTGTGGGAGGAAAACAGACTAGAATGGCGCCTGGGCCCCCCGCTTTCTGTCTGGAGCAGCCTCTGGCTGCAGGTGCAGGGAGTGGGCAGGGGCCCAGCAGAGCTCAGCAGCCTTCCTGAACTGGGGAAATTGGAATTGGAGTCTGGGGAGGCAGAAGAGGCTGGCAGTTTCAGAGCAGAGTCCAGAGAGGAGGAAACTATGCCAAGAAAGAGCTCCAGGGCCAGCCCCATGGCTCACTCGGGAGAGGCCGCGGGTTCGGATCCTATATAGGGACGCCCAGCGCGCTCACTGGCTGAGCATGGTGCAGACAACACCGTGCCGAGGCTTGCGATCCCCTTACCAGTCAGAGAAAAAATAAATAAATAAGAGCTCCAGAAATTGGTATAGGAGTTCTCTTGAGTCTTCACTGAGTACTAGCCCACAGATGTATGGAATAAACCTGCACAAAGCCAGCCAAAGGGGAGACAGGCAGCTTGTCGGGGGAGCAGGCTCCCGAGCTCCCACAGGTGGGGAGATGTTCACACTCCAGCCAATCAGAGTAACACGTCCCCAGCAGCCACCCTGGGTGTTTAGTGGAGACCCTGGAGAAGCCCACACCTGAGCAGTAGGGCTGCTTGTCTCTGGTGTGAAGGCTCATCTAGACCTGCCTAGAAAGGCTTAAAAATGGTCTTGGAAAATGACCACACAGGTAGCCCAGCTGCCTCCCACAACAAAGCCCAACACTTTTTTTTTTTTTTTAGACAGCTGGCCAGTACAGGGATCTGAACCCATGACCTCGGTGTTACAAGGCTGCGCTATAAGCCAAAAGCCCAGCACTCCTTAAAAGACAACAGCAAAATTTCAACAAAATATTCAAAATGTTTAACATCCAACGAAAAATTACAGGACATGTGAAGAAGCGGAAAACAGGATCCATAACGAAGAGAGAGATCAGTTGGCAGACGGAAGCCCCGGACGGACAGAAGAGAGCCACCTCGTGTGCTCCAAGGCGCCTGCGCGGAGGGAAGAGCAACTGAGGACGTGACAGAACCAGATGAAACTTACAGAGATGAAAAATGCAGTGTTGGATAAGGAGAACGTTGGATGAGATTAGCAGCAAGAGAGAGGATGGAAGAAAGAGCGGCAACTTGAAGATGCAACAGCAACAACAGAACCTGTCCGGAGAGGAGCACAGAGGGGCTGGCCGTGAGCTCAGTGGTTAGAGCGCAGGGGTGAAACACCAGGGTCAAGAGTTCGGGTCCCTGTCCCCGCCAGCTGCAAAAAAAAAAAGGAGCACAGAGAGGGAAAAAAGGGGGCAGATGTAGACAATATCCACCAGTCTACAGAAACGGGACAGAGCAAGAGTTTGAAGAAATAACGGGCAAATTTTTTTCTAAATTTGATGAAAAATCATAACTCACACATCCCAGAAGCTTAACTGCCCCACGCCCACACGCAGCAGGATAAACACACACACACACATGCACACGCATGCAACCCAGGGAACGGCGTAATCAACTTGCTGAAAATCAGTGATAAAGAGAAAACCTTAGGGCCGGCCTGTGGCTCACTCGGTAGAGTGCGATGCTGATAACACCAAGGCCACAGGTTCGGATACCGTATAGGGATGGCCGGTTAGCTCACTTGGGAGAGCGTGGTGCTGACAACACCAAGTCAAGGGTTAAGATCCCCTTACCGGTCATCTTTTAAAAAAAAAAAAAAAGAGAGAAAACCTTAAAAGCAGTCAAAGAAAAAATAAAAGACATTACACACAGAGGAATGAAGATAAAAATAAGACAGCCTTCAGAAATGGTGCAAGCCAGAAGACAAAGGGTCTTCACCTTTAAAGTACTGACAGGAAAATAGGCTGCAAATAGACCCTCAGGGCCTGCGGGTAGAGCACGTGCTGACAGCACCAAGGCCCGGGGTTCTGATCCGCCAGCGGCCAGCCTCTCCCCCCAAAACAGAATTCCGTACCAGCAAATATATCCTCCAAAGAGTAAGGAAAAATAAAATGTGTAACTTAAAACCTTCCCCCAAAAAGAACTCCAGGCCAGATGGCTTTCCCGGTGAAGTCTATAAAACATTTAAGAAAATTCAGATCCCCATACCAACCAGCCACAAAAAATAATAATAATAATAATAATATTTAAGAAATAATACAGGGCCGGTTCGGATCCCATGTGGAGACCGGTTCCCGCTCACTGGCTGAGTGCGGTGCGGGCGCAACACCGAGGGTTGCAATCCCATTGCCGGTCCCCGGTACGGGCGCGACACCGAGGGTTGCGATCCCGTTACCGGTCAGTAAAAAAAGACAAAAAGGAAAAAAAAAAAAAAAAGAAAGAAATAATACAGATCCCACACAAATTCATTTTCAAAAAATAAAAGATGACACAAGACTTTCCAACTCATTTTATGAGGCCAGCATTACCCTGACACCAAGACCAGACAAAAACATTACAAGAAGAGGGGAGACCAATATCCCTAATGAATGTGGACAAAAAAATCCTTAAGAAAATGTTAGAGTATCAAATCTAATGATATGTAAAAAAAGATATATAAAAACACCTGTGGGTGTGATCTCAGCCCTGAGGGGTTGGTATAGCATTAAAAAGCAATACATTTTATGAAAAAGGAAAACCAGAAAAATAAAGAAAAAGAAGGAAAAAAAAGGAAAACCATATATCATTGTCTGAAAATAGATACGGAAACATTACTTAACAAAATTGCACACCGCATGGGGGAAAAGCTCTGTTTTCTCCCCTCTGTTCTACTCCTATACCACAGCACCTAAAGGAGACAACTAAATTCTGTTTTTTCCCTCCACTACACTGCCACTTCTGGTCACCATTACTGCCACCAATATTACACTTCTGGTCACCAAAATGTGTGTGGGTTTTTACCACGCCACATAATTCCTCAGTTGTCTGTGGACACCAACTGGGTGTCCTACGATTTACCTCAATTCTGACATTGTGTACCTTGAGACAGTGTCGGGCCCCCCAGGTTGAGGGCTCGGCCACAAGACCAGCCCCACTTCAGACCCCAATCCCAGGTCCAGGCTGTCACCTGTGCTCTGACTGACGGCTGTGAATCTGGGGTTCCCACGACCCCCTCCCCAGGTTTGGTCATTCACTAGAAAGGCTCACAGAACTCAGGAAGAGTTTACTTACTCGATTACCGGGTTATCATAAGAGGGTAACTCAGGAACAGCTCGACAGAAGAGAAGCGCAGGGCAGGGTGTGGGGCGGCACCTCCAGCGCTCCCACCCAAACCCCATCCTTCTGGGGTTTTGTAAAAGGTGGCCCCAGTAGGCACGATTGATTAAATCACTGGCCGCAGCGATTAACTCAGCCTCCAGCCCCTCTCTTGTCCCAGCAGGTGGGGGTGGAACTGAGACTTCCAGGCCTCTAATCCCCAGGTCCGTGCTCCCGGCCACCAGCCCCCATCCTCAGAGGCTTCCAAAAGTTACCTCGTTAACATAAACTTCGGGGGGAGGTAGAAAGGGGCGTGTTGTGAATAACAAAGACTCCCGTGTGGCTTTTACCACTTAGCAAATTACAAGAGCTTTAGAATTGTGGGCCAGGAAATGTGGACGAAGACCAAAATATATACTTTTATTATAAATCACAGTATCACAAACACCCATTTATAATTTTTTTAATTGGTGGCTGGCTAGTATCCATTTATAATTTTTTTCTTTTTTTAAAGATGACCAATAAAGGGATCTGAACCCGTAGCCTTGGTGTTGTCAGCACCACGCTCTCCCAAGTGAGCCACGGGACGGCCCACATTTATAATTTTCTTAAAAAAAGAACTCTCAGCAAACTAGGAATTGAAGGGAACTTTCTCTTTTTCTTTTGGCACCTGGCTGGTACAGGGGTCGGACCCAGGACCTTGGTGTGGCAGGGCTCCTGTGAAAACCTGAAGCTGGTAACTGACTTACTGGCGAATGGCCACCTGCTGTGGCAGTTCTAACCGTGTCACACAGGGAGAAACATGGGGCGAGACATGCAGACTGGAGAAGTGAAACCGTCTTTCTCCCACAGCACCCAGTCTAGTTCGTAGGAAATCCCAGGGAATCTACAACACCGCCTGCACCCCACCCAGGTCTGGCTGCCCGCCGCCGAAATAGAAACACGGGCCTCGAACGGCCACTGTTGGTGCGATAGGAAGTCAGCTTTATTCGGGAACACGGGTGACCTGAGGAAGGGAGATGGCCGGGCTAAAACCGTCCCCAAGGCTCAGACTCACGGAGGGGCTTTCGGGAGGAGGTTGAGTGAACCGAACGCAGGCAGCAGACGGAAGCTGCGGGGCTGCACGAGGGGCCAGGTGCAAATGCCGTCTGGTTTCTGTTCTCATCCTCCAAGTTTGTTATCTCAGTCCTGCAGGATTTTGATTTGCTCGGGATGGAATCAGCACAGCTTTACTGATGTCTCTGTTTCTCAGGGTCTGAAAAACAGCTCTACTCTTAGGCAAATAATGTCATCCTGCCCTGTGACCAAGGTTTAGAATATCAATAACCACAGGAAAAGAGGGAACCTAGAGAAATACATGCCAAAAAAAAACCCTGTGACTTTTAAAATCTTCCTGCAGCCCAGGCAGTTCTAGGTCCCAGCACAGCTTCAGTCCTGCTCACTCCAATATGAGGAAAAAGTGACTCGAGCAGAGGCCAGGACACAAGCCCACTCTGCCAATATCAACTCTCTCTATCTAGATAGCAATGAAAATTGGAAGTTGCAATAAAAAGTACCATTTACAATAGCGTCCAGAACCATGAAATACTTAAGGATGTACTAGACAAAATACCTGTGCGCTGAAAAAAATCCTTTCCGGGAAAAATTAAAGAAGGCCTACCCTGTGGAGAGGCACACCACGTTCACGGATTGGATGACAGAATGTTGCGAACAAGTCGGTTCTTCCAGAATTTATCTATAGATTTAACACAGTCTCAGCAAGACTTAAAAATCGAAATTTTTTTTTTTTTTTTTTAAAGATGACCGGTAAGGGGATCTTAACCCTTGACTTGGTGTTGTCAGCACCACGCTCAGCCAGTGAGCAAACCGGCCATCCCTATATGGGATCCGAACCCGTGGCCTTGGTGTTGTCTGCACCATACTCTCCCGAGTGAGCCACGGGCCGGCCCCCAAAATTGAAATTTAAAGTTAAAAAGTATGTGGAAATGCAAAGGATTTAGAATATCAAAAGCAATCTTGAAAAAGAACAAAGTTGAGGAACTTAAACTACCTGATCGTAAGACTTACTACAAAGCTTCAGAAATCACGACGGTGTGCTGTTGGCGTAAGGACAGACCTACACAGCAGTGTAACACAGCAGAGTTCAGAAACAGACGGACACGCACATCAGAAGGACAAAATTACAATGAATTTAGTTAAAGGTTGCAATTGGCTTTACTATGATTCTAGAACCTGGCAGCACATCATCCCCTAAACTGGAATAATTGTTCCAATGAGCAGAGCAGAGGAGGTTGGTTTTACAGGCAGAAAAAAAGCCTAAAGAAGCAGAAACAGGAAGAAGCAGATTGGTCATTTCAAAGTCACTTTCCTTGTGAAGCAGGGACAGCAGGAAATAACAGATTAACATCAGTTCACTTCAGGTTACTTCTTTTGTGTGAGGATTAAAGCGCAGGGAACCTGGTTACCATATGTATTGAAGATTTAATCTGGCCCGTTTGGGAGATTGGCTGTTGTCTTTCTCGTGACTTCTCCGAAGGTCAGACCACAGCCTGAGTGACTGGAACTTAGCAGGGGTTACTCCATTTTGACTTAGTCTGCTCTGGTGGGGCCTAGGGCAGGAGATTAGTCCAAAACTGTGGCCTCTGATAATTTTATTTAACATGCATTTATAAGTTAATTGATGAGGTTCTAATGTGTAATTTAAGGGGAAAGGATAGTGATGGAGTTTGGATGTGTTGTCCCCTCCAAAACTCGTGGAAATCTGATCCCCAATGTGGCAGTGTTGGAAACTGATTGAGTCATGGGGCGGATCCCTCATGCATG
>NW_007727433.1:182469-182956 GCF_000696425.1 Galeopterus variegatus
AGTGAGTTCTCGCTCTATTAGTTCCCGCAAGAGCTCCTTGCTTAAAAAGACCCTGGCACCTTCTCTCTCTCTCACTTCCTCTCTCTTGCTTCCTCTCACCATGTGATCTTCTTGCACCCGCCAACTGCCCGCCACTTTCCGCCATGAGTAGAAGCAGCCTGAGGCCCATGCCAGATGCAGCCGTTTCAGAATCATGAGCCAAATAAACCTCTGTTCCTTATAAATTACCCAGTCTCAGGTGTTTCTGTTATAGCAACACAAACGGATTAAAACAGAAAATTGGTACCGAGAAGTGGGGCGTTGCTATACAGATACCTGAAAATGTGGATGCAGCTTTGGAATGTGTAACGGGCAAAGGTTGTAGGAGTTTGGAGGACTTAGAAGAAGAGAGAAAGACGAGGGAAAGTTTGGAATGTCTTAGAGACTCATGTGGTGGCGAGCAGAATGCTGATAGAAATGTGGACAGTAAAGGCCATGTGGATGATGA
>NW_007727433.1:184149-186598 GCF_000696425.1 Galeopterus variegatus
TGAGTCATGGGGGCGGATCCCTCATGAATGGATTCATGCTCTCCCTGGGGCAGGGGGGATTCATGAGTGAGTTCTCGCTCTATTAGTTCCCGCGAGAGCTCATTGCTTAAACCCTGGCACCTTCTCTCTCTCTCTTGCTTCCTCTCGCCATGTGACCTGCTTGCACCCGCCGGCTGCTGCCACTTTGCACCATGAGTAGAAGCAGCCTAAGGCCCGTGCCATATGCAGCTGTCCCAGAATCATGAGCCAAATAAATCTCTGTTCTTTATAAATTACCCAGTCTCAGGTATTTCTGTTATAGCAACACAGAACGGACTAAAATAGATAGTTTATCTTTTTTTATGGTTTTGGCAGCTGGTCTGTATGAGGATCCAAACCCTTGACCTTGTTATCAGTATTGCTATTCAATAAATTGTTCTGGAACAACTAGATAGCCATATGGGGAAAAAATGAACCTCAACCCTTATACCAAATACAAAAATGAATTCAAAATCTATCTGAAGCCTAAACATAAAAGCTAAAACTATGAAACTTATAGGAAAAAATCTTTGTGACCTAGGGCTAGGCAAAGACTTCTTAGATAGGATACAAAAAGTTTGAACCATAAAAGAAAGAATAATTAATAGATTAGGCTTCATTAAAAGGGAAAAGTTCTGCTTTTTATTAGTTTTTTTTTTTGGCTGCTGGCCAGTGCAGCAATCTGAACCCTTGACCTTGGTGTTACAAGGTGGTGCTCTAACCAACTGAGCTGAGCGCCAGCCTGAGTTCTGTTTTTCAAATGACACTGTTAAGCAGATGAAAAATGAAGCTACAGACTGGGAGAAAATATTTGAATACACATTAAGGACTTACGTCCAAAATACATAACGAACTTTACAACTCAAGAAACAAAACCAGTAAAAAATAGCCAAAATATTTGAGTAGACACTCTACACAAAAAGGCATAGAAATGATCAATAAGCCCATGCAAAGATGCTAAACACTATCAGTCATTAAGGAAATGCAAATTTAAAGCATAATGAAATGCCACTAGATGCTCACACAAATGACTGGATTTTTTTGTTTATTTTTTTGCGGATGGCTGGTACGGGGATCTGAACCCTTGATGTTGGTGTTATAACTCCACACTCTAACCAACTGAGCTCATGGAATTTTTTGGAACTTGATAATATGAAGTGTTGGCAAGGATGGGGGAGCAGCTGGGACTTACATGCTGCTCATGGGAGTGCAAAACGGGTTCTTAAACAGGGCCGGCTGGTTCGCTCAGCTGGCTAGATTGTGGTGCTGATAACACCGGGTTCTGATCCCTGTGCTGGCCAGCTGCCAAAAAGAAAAAGTTAAACATACAGTAACTACACAAGCCAGTCATTCAACCCACACTGGGAACAACACCAGTGTCAATCAGCAGGTAACTGGGCCAGCAAACTACGGGGCACCCATACCGCGGGGAGCGCTCAGCGCACAGGAGCTACCGAGGCCTGCAGCAGCAGCAGGAACGCGCCTCAGAGACACTCCTCTGGAACCGGGAAGAAGCCGGCACTTGAAGAGCACCTGGTGACGGGCCGGCCCGTGGCTCACTCGGGAGAGTGTGGTGCTGATAACACCAAGGCCACGGGTTCGGATCCCATATAGGGATGGCCGGTCATCTCACTCGGGAGAGTGTGGTGCTGATAACACCAAGGCCACGGGTTCGGATCCCANCCGGCACCCCAGCTGCTTTGGCTGCTCCAGCTGTGGCTAAATTGGCCCCAGGTGTGGCTGGACCCACAGCTCTGGAAAATACAAGCCGGAAGCCTTGGCGGCCTCCGCGTGGTGTTAGGTCTGCAGGCTCACGGAATGCCAGAGCTGTGGAGGCTTGGGAGCCTCCACCCAGATTTCAAAGTATGTATGGAAAAGCCTAGGGGCCCAGGAAGAGCTCTGTCACGGGGGTGGAGTCATGGCAGACAGCCTTCGCTAGAGCAATGCCGAGCAGAAATGTGGGGTCAGAGCTGCAGCAGAGAAACCCCAACAGCGCCATGCCTAGTGGAGCCGTGAGAGCGGGACCGCCATGGAGACCCCAGACCTGTGGAGCTACCAGAGTGGAACACCAGCTTGGGAGAGGTGAAGTGTGCCCTGAGACCAGGAAAGCCATAGGAGCCGAGCTGCCCACGGACGTGGGGACCCAACCCCCACATCAGTGTCCAGAGGCAGTCGGATGTGAAATCAAGGTTCACAGCTGGAAGGACTTCTGCTTTGGGTCTCGGATGAGACTTTGGACTTTGGACTTTTAAGTTGGTGCTGGAGCAAGCTAAGACTTTTGGGACTGTTGGGATAGAATGATTGTATTTTGTATGTGAGAGTGGCATGAGTTTTGGGGGGCCAGAGGTGGAATGATGGAGTTTGGATGCATTGTCCCCTCCAAAACTCATGTGAAAATTTGATCTCCAGTGTGGCAGTGTTGGAAACTGAT
>NW_007727433.1:187803-201537 GCF_000696425.1 Galeopterus variegatus
CCAAGTCAAGGGTTAAGATCCCCTTACCGGTCATCTTTTAAAAAAAAAAAAAGAAGAAGAAGAGCACCTGGTGTGTGTTTTCTAGAGAAGACGAAAAGTGACCCATCGGAACCAACAGTGACAATAAACAGATCAGCAGCTGCTTGGGGTGGGGGCGGGGAGTGTGATGGAAATGGTTCCTGTTACACGTGTAGGCATGTTCTAAAACCCACATAAATGAACACTTAAAGTGGGTGCATTTTATTGTATGCTACTTATACCTCATTAAAAAAGGAGCACCCGTGGCTAGCACCAGCAGAGCATCTGCTGGGAGCAGCCAACATTGTGCCCCAGGTGATGCTGCCGAGGTGGTTCTGCCTCTCGCCTGTCCCACGTCACTCTTCTCCCTTCTGGTGCAGGAGATCTGGGTCCATCACAGACAAAGTCAAAAGGACGCAAAGCAGGGAAGACACCAGCTTTAACCTGCCTGTAGAGTTCACAGATGCCGCAGGTCCCTGCGGCACACTCGTGATTCTTATCAACTCACTGGAGGCCTCTTAATTGTCCTCCGCAGTGGCACTCAGGAACTCCTGAGGGAGTCATTATGGTCGCCGGAGTGTCCTTCCTGGAAGTGCGCACGGGGCCCTGGGGGAGGGCGCACCAAGGCCCCGGTCTCCAGGCTGGGCCCGGCTGGGGCTGCCCAGACCGCTGTCCGTGTCAGGCCGCTCGCAGGCTTACTCTGGAGGAATAGTGCCTCTCTTCCCAAACCAGCGTAGGACACTCCCACTTCCATTTTCTTGATGTGTAAGGAGTTATTTGGTCTCTGGAGAACTGCCACAAACTTCACACTCATTTTGGAGGAAACGGTGGCCTCTGTCCTCTGCTGAGGGGAGGCCATCAGGTGGCTGGCGGCAGAAGTAGGTGTGGAAACTAGTGGCCGACCCAGCCAGGGAGCGTGTGACAAAGAGGAATGGCTTTGTTCCAATAGCACTTTATTTACAAAACAGGCAGCAGGCTGGTTCAGCGCCTTCTCGCTGTCCCCAGTGTCTTTGCGACACTCACTAGAGGGCTACAGCTTCGGTAGAGAAGTGCTCTGGAGTTTGTCGATCGATCTGCTCACCTTCTTAGCTCCTGCGCTAGCGCTAGTAGTCAGTCCTGGGTTCCTTTTCCGTACCGAGCAGATGATCACTCCGTCCTCAGTGTCTTCCCTTCCGATGCCCGCTCCCCTTGTTATTCCTTCTGCTTTCCTTGCGGAGCGGCTGGGGCTCCTGGCTGCGGGTGGGCAGGAGCGGTGACCATGCACGTCTCGTCATTCCCTGACTTGAAGGCGATGATGCTGAAGTTTCTCCACTGCACATAATGACTGCTGTGGGCTTTTTCAACACCACCGCTATTAAGAAATCGCCCCTATCTTCTTTGTTTTTTGTTTTTCTTTTTTGGCAGCTGGCTGGTATAAGGATCTAAACCCTTGACCCTGGTGTTTTATTTCTTTATAAATAATTTATCAAGGGCCGGCCCGGTGGTGCACTGGAGAGTGCGCCGCTTGAGAGCGCAGCGGTGCTCCCACTGAGGGTTCGGATCCCATATGGAGACCGGTTCCCGCTCACTGGCTGAGCGCGGTGCGGGCGCGACACTGAGGGTTGCGATCCCGTTACCGGTCAGTAAAAAAGACAAAAAGGAAAATAAATAAATAAATAATTTATCAAGAGTAGTTTGAACACTGCTGGCCTCCTCGTCAACACAACCTATGATAAGAAGCGAGCATCTTTTCTGTGCCTTGTCCAATGGCCCATCAAACTCCTTTCTCAGTGTGGATCTGCTTCCAAAATGTTATCTTCTGCACTTTCAGTGTCATGAAATGTCTCTGGGAGTTCCTTTGAGGTGAAGCTTTTTGCTGGAGTCACTTCCTCCGACTCAGACTCGTCCTTTACGTCATAGCCGCCTGCCTCACTTACACACAGAGGCTCACCTCTGCTGAGATCCTCTGGAACTGCAGCACCATCAGCTCTGTCTTCCATAACGTTCCATCTGAATCCTGCAAAGTTTCTGCACAGTCATCTCGCACTACTATGCAAAGCAAGGACTGCCTATAATTATTGGAATCTGGATGCAAATTTGGCAGCGGTGGTTTCCTTATATGAGTTTGCAGCTTTGCCAGACACCTTAGCGTTAATCAATTCATGCCAGCTTCTTAAGTGATGCAGCCAGCCTTCCCTGATTCTTCTCAGTCCCCTTGAAATTACCATTTTTGTTCAAGGCAGCAGCTAAACATCAATGTTTTGGCTTGAATGCTAGCCAAACTGATTGGGATTTGGTTTTGATTAGTCTTGAATTGAAAATAGAAGAAAATAGAATAGCTCCATCTCGATCACAAGCGGCTTTCTGTTCCTAGTGCTGTTTAAACTGAAAGGGATTGAAGCGACTTCACCCTGTTTTTATATCCATCAGCCTCTTCTGATACGGTTCCTACTGTGGCTCTGCACCAGCCCGGGGCCCCCCTGGCCTGGCTCTGCCCCACATCTCCACGTCTGTTAATCACGTCCAGCATTGCCACTTTGCATCTCTCTGCTGCCCTGTCCTCTTTGCTGACCAGTTCTGCTGATCTGTTTTTGTACACACTGTCGTGATCATGAGTTTCATCTCTGGGAGACCCTCGCTTGCTGAGCTGAAGGACAGATGCACAGTGACCTGCCACCAGCAGAGCTGAGAGAGCGATGCAAGTGGCGGCGGTCGTGACACGCACCGTTAACTTGCACAGTGACCTGTGGGCTGAAGAGCCAGCAGCAAGCGATGCAGCTGCTGTCAGTCAGCGCCGCGGGAGTAAGTTCTAACCACGTCACCGGGGCTGGTGTTATTGGACCCAACTGTGGAAACCGGTATCCAAGTGTGTCGGATCCGTGCGCAGCAAGGACTGCCTGTATCTTATTATGTAAATCTTCAAAGTATTGATCCAACAGATCTGACAGATGATGTTCTCTTAGAAAAACACCCTTCAACTCTATTCCTTCCGTATATATTTTGAGTAATTATCATCCAACACCCATGTCTCTTTCTGACATCTCGGAGAGTATAATTCTTTATTTCCTCAATTCTCCCACTATGGCAAAGCATCTTTCGGAAAAGGTTTACTGATTTAAAAGTCAGCATGTCCTCATTTTAGACACTCATCCGCGCTCCTCTGGAATCACACTCCTATGGCCCCCCGTGCCGGGAGCTCCCACGCTGTCCCCGCAGGAGGGCGGGAGCCCCGGTGGTGGCGGCGGACTGTCCCCGGTTCTGGCCCTGCCTCTCTGCTTCCCGTGCTCGGCCTCACGAGAAGCGCGAGGGCACAGATGGAGCTGGAGCCGGTGAAAGCAGGAGGGAAACGACGATGACAGGCTCTCCGAGGTGGAACCAGCCTTGCGTGACCGGAATAAACGTTACCTGATAAGGACGTGTTTCCAGTCCTTGTGTGATTTGATTTGCTAGCGTCTTATGTGCAGCTTTTGCAGCTGCGAGTCGAGTAGGCCGGCAGTTTTCTCGCGGTGTTCTTATCCGATTTGGGAATCAAGGTGACTTCCCCTTGCTCTTTTTCTACTTTTCTGAATAATTTGAATAAGATAGGAATGACTGGGGGGTTTTTTAATTTGTTTTCCTTGAAAATTCAGTAGAACCTCCTGTAAAACCATTGGTCCGGGGGTCTTTGGGAAGGGAAGTGTTTGATTACATTTCAGTTTCCTTCATAGTTATTGAAAAGTTCACATGCTTCTCCTTTTTTTTCTTGGTGCTGATTTTGGAATTTCCCCTTTCACCGGGGGCTGTCCCATGCACGCTGCGCAGGTCGCTGTGACTCCCGTTTTAACTGGCTTTCACGCAGCCGCGGTTCCCTCTGCTGCTGTGTTCACGGCTCTCTCTTTTCCTCGATCGTCTGGACAGAAGTTCGTCCTCATTTCTTCAGACAGCAGTTCGGGTCGTGTGTAACTTGTACACTGTTTTCTTGGGGTTTCTGCTTCACTGAAATGTGCCGTTAACGTTATGATTTCCTTCTTTCCTCGAGCTGGTCTCAGTGCTCTCTTCCCAGCTTCTACTGGAGGCTTGTTCCATCTAAACCTTTCTCACTGTTAGTGTTCCCGGTAAGTGTTTAAATCTGTTTGAGCTGTGTCCTACAAATCCGAAGTTAGGGATTCAGTTCTAAGTGTTTCCCGATTTCTGTTATGATTTCCTTTGTAATGAAGGATTATTCAGTAATACGTTACACAGTTTCAAAGCATAAGGGATTTGAGGGGTTTGATGTCGGCTTCTAATTTATATTTGGATGAATTAAGCCTTGCTCTGCGTCCTGACACGCGGTGTGACTCTGTCTCTGGTCAGCGCTGGGCCTCCTACGTGTCTGACAGCTCAGGCAGGCTAATTCAGTGACTCCATTTTGCCATCTGATACGGATTGAATTGTTTCCCCCAAATTTTATGTATTAGAAGCTTGGCCCCCACTGTGACTGTTGAGGGTGGGAAATCCTATTACAGTAACTGAAAGGTGGGGCCTTGAAGACATGATTCGATTCTGAGGACCTGCTGAAGTGAATGGATTAATAATGGTGGTCAGTGGTGTGGTTCTGAGGGCTTTAAAAGGAGAGCACGTGAGAGTCTCTCTCCCTCTCTCTGCTTCTGCCATCTCACAATGTGATATCCTGTGTCACCACCAAAGAAGACCTTCGCCAGATGTCCTGGACTTTGGACTTCCCAGCCTCTGAAACTGTAACCAACAAATATCATTTTCTTATAAATCATCCAGTTTCAGGTATTTCTGTTACAAGCCACGGAAACGGACGAACACACTGGGCATTGCAGGCTGAGCTCCTGTGGCCAGAATACCGTGAATCAAAGGCCCTGCCACGTACACTGTTGGCAGCACCCCATGCACTACTCTATTTTAGTTTAAAACGAGTAACCAGTGACAATCTGATACTACACCTTTCACACCCAACCAGGAGATGTTGCACCTGGAATGCACATTGCTGTTTTGGGCATTCTATGGACAGCCTGTGACCAGGGCTGCACTGCCCCACCGAGGACTGGGGACCCTTCAGATGAGCCAGATCAGCCCAGTGTCCACAGGAGGGGAGCCATTCCCATGAGGCCCGATGTTTAGAAGCCAGCAGGTGCCCCTCCCAGCAGTGCCCCAGGCACTGACCAAGGAAAGGTTGTTACCACCAGCCACAGAGACTGCAGGTTGATAACCTTTGCCACTGCTCTCTGAACTCTTCAATCAAGGAATCTAACCTGGCAAAGATAATAAGGGCCTCCAGCCTCAGCCTCTGACTCAGGACATGGATGCCATCTGCCCCCAAACTAGTGTGGACAGACGCCAGCAAGGTGTGTGGGACCAGGGGTTACGACACAGAGACTGGGCCTCTGTAAGGGCAGCCAGGTTCCCTGAGGAACACTGATATGGTTTCATTCATGAGATACATCCAGAAGCCCCCACACCCACACAGTGGCTCCGAGCCCTTTCTGTAGAAGAGCCTGTTCTGGAAGCATCTGTCCTGATGAGGAACACTGATATGGTTTCATTCATGAGATACATCCAGAAGCCCCCACACCCACACAGTGGCTCCGAGCCCTTTCTGTAGAAGAGCCTGTTCTGGAAGCATCTGTCCTGAGAGCACGGCGGCAAGCTGAGAGCAACTGAGACAGGAGGTACGACAAAGCCAGCTCGGGGCTGCCCGCCAGCGCCTCCCATGTGGGCCCGTCTCTGGGCAGACACCGGCCATGACTTACAGTCCAGGACCGATCCACGAGAGCACGGCGGCAAGCTGAGAGCAACTGAGACAGGAGGTACGACAAAGCCAGCTCGGGGCTCCCGCCAGCGCCTCCCATGTGGGCCCGTCTCTGGGCAGACACCGGCCATGACTTACAGTCCAGGACCGACCCACATGTCTTCTCCAAACTTTACCTGGGGCTGCTGCAGAGCCTGAGACAGTCATGTCAGTCCAGACCTGGGCGCCACGCCTGGGGCTGGGTCCCCCACCCGCCCCTGTGGGCCCCACACCGTGCTGAGCCTCTCCGTGCTGCGTGCACGCCTCTCTCTTTGGGGGGCTGTTCCTCACCCTCAGGTCCATGGGGACCTCATGCCCCATGTGGCTCTGTGGACAGCCATGAGCCTTGCAGCAGGGTCTGAAGGAACTCAGGGCGGCACGGTGTCGCTGGCCCCGCCCGGGGTGCTGGCGGCGCTGACCTGAGCACGGCCCGGTGCGGCTTGCTCCCTCGCTGCATGTGCTGCAGGACCGTCATCCCTTTGCCTCCATCTGGGGGAACCAAACGCAGCCCATAGGGTCTAAGAGCCGCTGGCCAGACCTCCAGAGAGCATTTCAGGGGCTGCGTCTCCAGGGAAAGAAGGGCTGGGGGAGGCCTGTGGCCAGGTGAGGCCTGTGGCCAGGTGTGCGGCCCTCAGCACCTGGAGCAAGACGGACAGCTTGTGTGAGCGTGGCTGGGCCGCCCTGGACAAGGAGAGCCTCGCCTCACTCCCAGCTGTCCCTGGCCAAGACGGCAGTGAGCAGCGCAGGCCCGCGGCGGCGGCGGCAGGTTCAGGCACTCCCTCCCCGGCGCTGCTCCCAGTGACGGCCCCTGACGGCCCAGCCTGCGGCTCCGCGGCCCGGTGGAGCTGGGGGCAGCCTGGCAGAATCCCCCTCCTCTGCTCCCAGGGCCGTTTTCTCCTGTCCCCAGAGTGTGTCTGACAGAGGCCATGAGCTGTCCAAACACAGCCCCTGCCTGGAGGGGGCGTGAGGCCAGCGCTGCTCAGTCTGGGATCATGAGAGATCTGCCCCTTCCCACGAACCCCAGCCCCGGCCTCTGCACCTCACTTCCCTTCCAGAGCCCCAGGGCCCCCTTTGCCCTCCAAAGGGGAAGAAGGGATGTCCAGAAGCTACGCAGCTCTCAGGCCATCGCCCTGACCACATCCCTGTCGAGGGGGCGTGAGGCCAGCGCTGCTCAGTCTGGGATCATGAGAGATCTGCCCCTTCCCACGACCCCCAGCCCCGGCCTCTGCACCTCACTTCCCTTCCAGAGCCCCAGGGCCCCCTTTGCCCTCCAAAGGGGAAGGAGGGATGTCCAGAAGCTACGCAGCTCTCAGGCCATCGCCCTGACCACATCCCTGTCCCACAGCTCTGCTGCCCTAGCTCCCACTCGTCCCAGGCACCCATGTGCCCGCAGCCTGCCCCTGTCCTCTGGCCTCACCCAGCACCTCTCTCCCTGTGGGGCTGAGCTTAGGTCCAGGAGGGCAGCAGGTCTCTGGGTCCCTTCCTGCCCTGTGGAGCCCTGCATGGTGGCCTTCCACTATGCAGCCCACAGCAAGGACAGGGCCCGCCCCTCTTCAAGGCCTCAAACCCATAGAGCATTTCTCCTGAATCTCCTCTCACGGGCCACACTGAGCAGCACAGCAGACGGGCCCCCTTCAGCAGTGATGTGTGAACTAATGAGGGGTCGGTCTGTGCTCAGCATCTGGAGCCAGTGCCCCCCAGGCTACAGCCCTGCCTGCTCCAAAGGTCCAGTGAGTGGAGCCCTGAAAGATCTGGGGTTTCCCACTGCCCCTGCTTCCACTGGGCAAGCCAGGCAGGACTGCCCAGAGCCCCCACACCAAGGGCAGGGCCGTCCCCCTCCCAGAGTGGTGCAGCACAGGCTGAGGAGGGCACCTGATACCCTCCACGTGGGCTCTCCAGCGGCCAGCTTGGGGGAGGGGTGGGGAGAGGTGGGCAGGGCAGCTGGACAGAGAGCAGGCCCCATGCCCACGCCTGCCAGAGCGTCCCCTCTGGAGAGGCAGTGGGGACCAGATCATCAGGGCTTTCCTCCCCTGGAGCCCCATTCCTGGACAGGCACCCACCAAGCTCCTTGTCCTCCTGTGGTGTGACAGTGCAGGGCAGTGGTCCCCACAGTTCCAGGAGGGCAGGGCAGCCCAGGGTCACTGTGGGCCACTGTGCTGCAGGGGGGTGAGGAGTGGCCGCTTGAGGGGTCTACCCAGTGCTGAGCTCCACGAGATGGGGGCTCCTTTAGGAAGAGACATTGGGCAAGTGAGGGTTGACGCAGGAGTGGGAGAGGCCAGGCCAGGGTGCTGCATGTGAACGCCATGGCATAGGGGGTCCCGGGAAGGAGCTCGCAGCTACTGGAGACCCGGGGCTGGGCTGTGGGAGCAAGGCCACCTCCACCATCCACGTGCACTTTTGGCTCACGGGGAAGGGCTGGTTGTGTCCCAGCTGTTGTGGGACCTTGGAAGGTTTTGGTGGGCAGAAGAATGTAGTATAATCTCATTTATAACCACGAACAGAAAAGTGGGTTCAGGATGCGCAACCAGGAGACCTGGGGTGCAATTAGTCCCACTTGAGAAGTGTTGAACCCAATGTGTGAGGCCCCTGTAGAAGCAGGAAAGTGAGGCCATCAGCGTGGAGGGAGCAGAGACAGGTCTGGTTGGACCAGCTAAGGCCACCGAGAGCCAGGATAGGCCTTTGTTCCCTGTGCCCAAGGCCACAGCTTGGACCTGAGTCCTGAGCTGCCATCAGGGGAAGGCCGTCCTCAGCCCCAAGGCAGGCTCTGGAGAGCCAGGGCATGACCCAGCCCTCCTCAAATCCCTCAGAAGCCCAGGCAGCACTGGCTCAGGGTCACCCAGGTCACCAGGGGCAGCCACTGTTCTTGGGGCTCCCGACTCCACTCCCCGGAGGCCAGGCAGCTTGGGGAACTGGCCACTAGAGGCCGGCTCAGGTGCAGAAGGAGAGACCCACCGAGCGGCCAGAAAGCTGGGGACCAGCACTGCCCCGTGTGCTCAGGGAGCCCTTGGCACCCCCATCTGAGGCAGAGACTGGGCCCCACCTCCACCTCAGATGTGACCAGCTCTCCTCGAGACTCTTCTAGGTTCAAACATCAAAAGTACAGCCACCACAGAGACAGAGAGTGTCTGGCTGCAGCTGCAGTGTCCCCGCCCACCCTCCAGCCCAGCCCAGGTGCACCTCAGACCCCTGGAGGAGGTAAACCTGGGAGGGGCGGGGAGGCTTCAGTCCCACTCCCTCGGTTAATAGCTGCGAGGCTTTAGAGGTCTCACAGAACTATCCAGAAGCTGTGTGTTGGGCCAGAGCCAGAGCAGGCCGAGCAGCATGCAGTATGCGGGTGTGCAGGGCCCCAGGAGGCAGCGTCCCACGCACTGTGCTCGGCAACTTGTGTGTCCAAATGATTTCCCTAAGGCCTAATCAGAGCTCAGTACAGAAGTCCCGGGCTGGGCTTGGCAGAACAGGCCAGGCGAGAAGAAGGGGTGGCAAGCGGTGGGGGACACCAGATCTGGGGTCACAGCAAGCTAAGCCTGAGCACACAGCTTCGTGCCTCCAGCTGGGACCAGCCAGGCTGGGGCTGCCCTCCTGTCCTGGAGTCCTGGGATTAGCCAGATGCCTGCCACCATCCCTCAGGGACAGAAACTGGAGGCCACAAAGCAGGATATTCTGTCCTTCCTGGTCTTGTCTTTCCCTCCAGTGCTAGGCAGCCAGAAGGGCTTGGAGGCCCTGCCCCAGGCTGGACAAGGTGGGCCTGCTCTGGGGGAGGTGCAAGCCGGCCCTGCCTCCCCCAGGGCCTGTCACAGCTCCCCTCTGAGTCAGGACCCACCCCGCTCCGGGGGCTGGCAGGACTGGTGGCCTGCTTACTCTGCAGCCACCAGCTGTCCTCAGCCTGTCACCTCCCTGGCTCTCACCCCTGCAGGAGGCCCTGCCTCTCCTAAGCGGGCAGCGAGAGGGTCCTCCATCTCCCACCCTGCAGCGCCAGCGCGGGCCTCCCACGCAGAGTCTTGGGGCTGGGCTGGCCCTTCTCCCTAGAGCACACTTTTTCCAGAAATCCCCCAGGCGTCTTCTCGTGAGGAGTATCCTGGGAGGGAGGACCAGTCCCTTGTCAGGGGGAGGGGCATGAAGGCCCCTGAGTTTGGGGAGACCCTCTAGGGTCATGGTAGTGACATCAGGACCTGGTCAGAGATGACCCCACTTTCCACCCTGCCCCTCCCCACTGGCTGCTGCCTGCCAGAGGAAAATACGTGAGGGGAGGATGGGAAGCAGGGAGAAGCCCAGCAGGCTCCTGGGAGGAAGGGAGCAGGGGGCCAGACCCTGTGCAACCCCAACAAGGCTGTGGGGAAAGGAGGGTGGGTTCCAGGGCCTCAAGAGGCCCCCGTGAGATGAGCAAGGCCAAGCAAGCCCAAGATGGAGAGAGGGGCCCCAGGCGCCGTCCCACCCGGTCCCCAGCTCCCAGCAGGAGGTCCCCCGCCCAGGCACCCACCCACGCCTGCCTCATGCTGAGCCCTTCAAGCCTTGCCAGCCATGTCTGCAGCAGGCCATGGCGTGGAGGGCTTGGTGGACACCGGACAGACAGTGCGTGTCTCACACGTGTGAGAGGACCGAGCAGAGGCTGGCGGTGCTGGTCAGGACGCCCCAAGCCATGCCTGTTCTGCTTTAGAGTCTAAAGGCCCCACTGCAGGCCAGGAGCCCCCACCTGCTGGGCCACCTTCCAGGGAGGGAGAGCGGGTCCATAGGTTTTTAATAACGTTTTTGTTTTACAAAAGAAATCCATTTTTAATGCAGAAAACTTGGAAAATAGAGAAAAGCTGGGAGGACAGAGATCACCCACAAAGCCCTGGTAAAAGACATCCATGGCTGACACTTCAGAAAGGCTGCCCTGGCATCTCGGCCCGTGCCTGTGAATGTTGTGGCTCCTGGGTCCTTGGCCTGTGCCCGGCCACGTGTGTTGGGGCTGCTGGGTGGCCAGATGTGCCCAGCGAGCACAGCCTCTCCTCAGGCCCTCACCAGCCACTGCTGCAGCAGGCAGGGCATGCGCTTGGAGGGTGCTGACAGCTGGGGACCTGCCTGGGAGGTGGGGCTGTGAGTCAACCATTAACCCCAGTGCCCCCATCCCCTCGTGGGACCCATTACGAAATGGTCACCACAGGACCATTTTCAGAGCCAGATGTCCCAGTGCCTGCTGGAGGGGCAGGCCCTGGCCCTGCAGAGCATCCAGCCAGCTCGTGTCCACACAGACCTCCTGTGCCCCCACCCCAGTCCAGGAGTCTGAGGCACAGCTGCTGTCACTTGCCAGTCTCTCAGGAGGACCTTCTGGCCTGCACGGGCTCCCACTAAGAGGAGGGGGAGGGACCCTGCTCCTGCTGGCAAGAGAAGCAAACCAGTGCTCCTAGAGAACGCGGCACCCTGAGCCGCAGCCCCCCGCCCCTCTCACATCCTAACCTATGTCCCTTCCTTCCTCCTCTTCACCCGTCAGAGCTCCCAGCACCGGCAGCCGACAGGAGGGCCCCCGCCGAGACACAGGCAGCCTTTGCTGTCGAAGGGATGAAGATGCCACCCCAGTCAAAGGCCAAACCTGCCACACCCTCCAGGTCTCATCTTGCAAGATCTAAAAGCTGCCCGCAGCCCCCGAAGATCCGTAACTACAACCTAAAGGACTGACTTCCTTGGCAGCCTCCTACACGGCGGACCCCACGCAGGCTCCCCATGGGTGCTCGGGCCTGTGCCTAGCGACGCCAGGCGTGTGTGCGCGCCCACGGCCACAGGGTGGGGCGGTGAACTGTAGAGCAGGCTCCCCCGCTGCCCAGATGGCCTCGCAACTGAAGGCCTCATGACCAAAGGCCTCGCTGACCAACTGCAGAGCCTATTAAAACCCAGGTGCTTGGCCAGCAGAGTTGTTTATCTGTCCTACTTGGGAAATGTGGTATCAGTGCCTGTGCCAGAGCCTGGCCCTGCCTCTGCCTCTTGCCAGTGACACCATCTACAGCCACCTGCAGGTTGTCATTGTCATGAGAAGTGTGGCCTCTCCCGGAACCAGGGGTGGATGGGTGGAGAACAGGATGCCATTTGTGGGGTCCTCCCAGGAGTCAGAACCATGGATCCAAATGAGCCTGGCCAAGGTGACCCCGAAGGCCAGGCCCTTGTGGCCAGATTGGGCCTTCTCTTCTCACATGTTGGGTTTTTCATGTCGAGGTGCTGCCAGGGCAGAGAAGGCCAACCCAAGACAGGGGGCACCTTCCACATCTGTCCCAAGGGTGGAAAGCACGTGGGTAAACCAACACCTGCCCACTCCCACTGCCACAGGAGCACGCCATGTTCTGCCACCAGAAGGCCCTTCACCAGAATTGTCCCGGCTGGTGCAGATGCACTCCACAGCTCACATGACGGTCACGACTACATCATGTCTTAGGGGACCATGTCCCACCCCTTCTCCAGGGCCCTCAGCCTTTTCTTCCCTGGCCTCTGTGCCTGGTCATGCTCTGCCCACAGCAGAGCCCAGGAGCGGAGGTGGCCTGTGCCCAGCTTAGAGAGGCCGGTGGCGCGCCTGCCCTCAGGCGGCCTTTCCACCTCTGAACCAGGCAGACAGCTTCTCTGAGAGGATGACGGGGAAGAAGGCTAATTCCAGCCCTAACCTGTGTGACCTTGGCAAATCCTGACCTTTGCAGCTTCAGTTTGCACCCATGTAGAGTACGGACAGTGACATCTGCCTGCCTGGTTCATAGGTGTGAGGGCCCAACAAACGTCCCAAGGGGAGGCCACACACAGCATCAGGGGCCACTGCAGGTCCATGGTGCGAGACTGGGAGCTCCCGGCCCAGGCCGCAGGGCTTTGCAGCTGGCTGTCGCGCTACTCTATGCACTTTGGCTCCACTCACTTGTTGCACGTGAGTACTCTGGGGCAGGGCCACCTGCACGCCTCCCATGGGCCGGATGCAGCTCTGCCAAGGGGGGTAGTCTAGGTGCTGAGTTTCCAGCACATGCCCCATGCAAGTGAGGTGGGTCCCCACGACTTCCTTTAGCTGAAAGAGTGAGTAGAGATGGCTGTCGCCGTCTGTGGACGCGTTTCAGGGCCTGTGGGCGAGACTCCTGGGCTAGATTCAGCCTCCCACCCTGAGACCATATCCCCGTCACCAGAGGCCCTGACAATCTGCAGAGAGCAGAGCCCAGCAGCACTGCTCGCGAGAGGGAGCTTGGCATATTGCACACAGCATGGTCCCACCGCTGCTGGCTGGCCTCGCCCTGAAATCACAGGAGAAAGAAACCCCCGGGAAGGTGGGCAGGTTAAGTCCCTCGAGTGGGGACAGCAGTTCAGGTGTCTGGCCCGCTCTCCCCTTACCCTTCCCCAACCCTGGTTTCCATGCGGAGGGAGTTACAGGCCCAGTGCTGGAAGCGAGGGGAAGACTGGAGTAGCCTGGTGCGGGCCAGGGGTGGGAGAACTGCCAGGAGGCGCAAAGTGCCTGATGGCGGTGCCCAGGAATCGCAGTCCTGCGGTGCCTTTCCGTGCTGTCCTCCAGGAGACCCTGATAGGTGCCACACTCCAGACAGTCCACTGAGCCCCTGAAAGGAGGATGGGGTCAGAGGGCTGCCTTGGGGCACCTGCGTGCAGCCCAGCGCTTGAACACGGTCTCGGGGCCCCAGTGGTCTCGGCTTCCCTTCTGCGGCCCAGGCTCTCTGAGACCCCAGAGCAGGACATCTGCTGCCCCACAGGTGCTGTCTCCTAGAGACTCTGGCCCTGCAGGCAGGAGGCCGCCAGGGACAGGAGGGCGGCCTTCATGGCCTCTGGGGCGACCCCAGGACTGGCCTGGCTGTTTCTTCTGGGCCTGGCAGTCCGGGCTTTCTCTGCGAGGTCGGTAACCATCCGAGCAGAACGGTTACCAGGAGGCAGGGAGCGGGCCGAGGCCGCGTGCCGGGGGTGCGCGCGGAGACTTCGCGGCGAAGGGCTCCTGTATCGGAGTCGCACCGGGTGGG
>NW_007727433.1:201901-217427 GCF_000696425.1 Galeopterus variegatus
CCTTTGCAGAGCTTGCTGCCGTCCGGGGCTGGGAAGCACCTGCCTGGCTCCTGGCGGGGAGTGGTTCCCCATGTTGGACCCTGCCGGAGGGGCTGGACTGGCTGGATCGGCCCGCTGTGGGGCAAGTGCCCATGCCTGTCTCCACTGGGTCCCTCCCAAGCCCTGGCAGCTCCTGGGCTGGCCTGGGCGGCGGCAGGCCCCCACCCCAGCATGGAGACCAGCTCTGAGGTGGACGCCCTGCCGCTCCTCTGCCCTGGGGCTTGGGCTGAGCGTGGGTGCTGCACACCAGTCTGTGCTCGATCGCTCCCTCCCTGGGGCCCTACTGCAGGACCTTGATCCCGTGGGCCAGCTCCTAACAGGCTGGCGACCCGATTGCAGGAAGTAGGAGGTTGCAGGGCTGAGACCCCTCTGAGCTGCTGGAGAGCCCAGGATAGCAGGGCCACCAAGGGGTCACCCCAGGCCAGCACCTTGAAGGAAAGGGATCAGGGTCCCAGAGGTAACAGGTAGCTCTGGGTGAACGGTGAGGGCTGGACAAGGGTGACCTCCCCCCACACCAGGGCACCTGGTGGGGGCAGGGCACAGAAGCTGGCTGCCCCTGCGGCTTTCTGAGCTCCTGCTCCCGGACAGCGTGCAGGCAGAAGGCAGGGACCCAAGGGGACACCACAGCTGGGTCAGGGGATTCATGCTCTGTGGACCCCTGTGCCGGATAAGGCATGGACAGCTGCTGTTCTGGGAACTGAGACTGAGAACAGGGTGTGTTGGGGCCGACACTGACCTGTGGGGCACCTCTGCCATTCTCCCTGCAGAGAGAAGCCATGGAGGAGGTGGTGATCGCCGGCATGTCCGGGAAGCTCCCGGAGTCAGAGAACTTGCAGGAGTTCTGGGCCAACCTCATCGGTGGTGTGGACATGGTCACTGAGGATGACCGCCGGTGGAAGGCGGGTAAGTGGCAGAAACAGGAGGTTCACTTTTGCTCCTCGGGTCAGCCTCCTGGGCTGCCCTGAGGACCTGGCCTGAGTCCAGTCCCACCTGCAGAGCCACCAGCCCCCGGGGGGTGATTCTTCCTGGAGATGGTGCCAGGACAGCAGGGAAGTGGGCCCAAGCTGTGAGGCTCAGAGAGGATGAGGGACTTGTCAGGTTCCTGCAGCAGGGGACAAGAGCCAGGATGAAGCCAAAGGAATGGGCTCCCCATCTGTGTCCCAAGCTGGGAGGTAGGGACACCAGGGGCACTCAGAGAGACTGGTGTGACTCCTTTGCACCCAGTAGATTCTTCCAGAGTGGCTTTACCTGATGAACTGGATGTGAGTCAGTGTGGCGGAGCTCACACCAGGCAGAGGGTCTCCCAGCCGGGGACAGTGGGTGGGCAGGAGGTGGCCGCCCCCAGCCTCACCCCCACCTGTCTCTGCTCTAGGACTCCACCTACACAGTGCCCTGGTGGGGCCCTTCTCAGGGGTGGGGCTCCTTAATTCCACCCTGGGGACCTCCAAGGTCCTGCAGCTCCCACAGGTGCCGTCCACCTCCCCATGGCCTCAGTCAGGGAAGGAATATGCCTACATGTCCCGCAGGACTCTACGGGCTGCCCCGGCGGTCTGGTAAGCTGAAGGACCTGTCCAAGTTTGATGCCTCCTTCTTCGGGGTCCACCCGAAACAGGCACACACCATGGACCCCCAGCTCCGACTGCTGCTGGAAGTCACCTATGAGGCCATTGTGGATGGAGGTGGGTTGTCAGAGCTGCTGGCCGGCCCGGGGGCAGCAGGAAAGGACCTGCTCTGGCATTCGGGCCATCCGCAAAGATCCAAGACAACATTATCATTTTTTGGTTCTGAAAGTAACACATGTTTAGAGTACAATGGGATGCTGGCCCTGTCCTCAGCCTGTGTCCCCAGCCCAGCCTGATCTGGGGTCAACGGTCTCAGGGAGGCATGACCCTGAGTTAGTTGTGGTTTCACAACTGCACACTTCTGGTGTCCTGGGTGTGCCCTGACACCCCAGTTGCCTTCTTTATTCCCCAATACGTGGCTTGTCTTGGCAAGGGCAGGCATGTCGGGCAGAACAGGAGGCCATGGAGGAGGCATCAGGCCTTCATCTCCTCTCCACAGCCTCTGTCCCTCTTTCCCTGCCGAGCAGCTCCACCCCTTCTCTGTGTCCCTCTCATCCCACCACCGGCACCCAGCCCAGGTCACCAGGCAGCTTCAGCCTGGGCCTCCCCCGCCTTAGGAGGGCTGAAGTAGCCAAGGACCCTGCCCCCCATCCCCCAGCCCCGTCCTTCCACTGGCTTGTATTGATCTCAGACAAGACAAGGTGGCCGTCCCTTGTCTCTAGCTGCTGGTGGCATGGACTTATCCCTCCCAGGTATAGGGGAGCCCTTCTAGCCGGGTGAGTCTGGGGGACCTGCCCGCACCCACCTCTGGCCAGCAGACGGAGCTGCCCTTGGGTTGCTGTTGAGCGCAGTGGGCCCACTGGGGTAGAAGGGTAGGCCTGGCCAGGGCGGGGGGCCCTGGCGGCCTCCGCGGTGGAGGTGGAGGCAGCGCTCCTGCCCTCAGGCCTGTCCTGCTCACCAGGCCCCACCCAGAGACCTTGGGTGCTACTCCCTGGGGGCTGGCTGGTGTCCGTCTCCTTTCCTCCTTTTCGTGGCTGGACACTCAGTCTTTGTCTTCCTCTATCTCCTTATCTCAGCCCCTCCCAGGGCAGGCCGCCACTGGTGCTGGGCGCTTATTGGCCAGTGGGCTTGTCAGGCCCTCCCAGTGACACCAGGGGCTGAGGGAGTCGCCTGGGGACAATGCTGTTCTCTGTCCTTCCCTATGTCCGCCTCTGGCCCCTGCCTGAGCCAGACCCTGGCGCCATTTCTGGCACCTGCCTTCCCCCGACGCCCTGCATCCTCCGTGACATGGTTCTTGTTGCACGTCCCTACCTGGCCTGGCTGCCCCCTCCCCTTCAGGGAGTCCCTCCTGCTCAGGCCTCTTCCAGAGTCCTGGTGGGATGGAGGCCTCTGCCCCCAGCTGGGCTGTGCGGCCCCTCAGGCCCACTCCCGAGGTCTGACCACTGCTTCTGGCAGGCATCAACCCAGCGTCGCTCCGAGGGACGCACACTGGTGTCTGGGTGGGTGTGAGTGGCTCCGAGGCCTCGGAGGCCTTGAGTCGAGATCCTGAGACGCTCCTGGGCTACAGCATGGTGGGCTGCCAGCGTGCCATGATGGCCAACCGGCTCTCCTTCTTCTTCGACTTCAGAGGTGGGTACCTACCCCGTGCTTCTGGGC
This sequence comes from Galeopterus variegatus, assembly GCF_000696425.1. Lineage (NCBI taxonomy): Eukaryota > Metazoa > Chordata > Mammalia > Dermoptera > Cynocephalidae > Galeopterus > Galeopterus variegatus. The sequence continues at coordinate 205,159 of NW_007727433.1, forward strand.
TCTGAGCTCCCCGTCCCTGCGGGCGCTGGGCCAGGGCTGACACTCTGCATCATGTGCCTCCTGCACCACACCCTTGCTTGCAGGGCCCAGCATTGCCCTGGACACGGCCTGCTCCTCCAGCCTGCTGGCCCTGCACAGCGCCTTCCATGCCATCCGCTGCGGGGAGTGCCCGGCCGCCGTCGTAGGGGGCATCAACCTCCTGCTGAAGCCCAACACCTCGGTTCAGTTCATGAAACTGGGCATGCTCAGCCCCGAGGGCACCTGCAAGTCTTTCGATGACTCAGGTGAGGGCAGCAGTAGGTGGCCCAGGCCAGAGGGGGCTCTGTGGCCCCCCTGGGCAGCCAGGCCAGTAGAGCAGGACAGTGCGCTGGAGCCCTGCCTCATGGTTCCCCCAACGTCCCCTCCCCAGAGCAGGTGGTGTCTTTCTCGCTACTGATCAGGGCACCTCTCATTTCCTCGGAGTTCCTGGGGGGGCGTGGGTGGGCTGAGCCCCAGGCTGAGGTGCTGTTCTGCCTCAGGGGATGGGTACTGCCGCTCGGAGGCTGTGGTGGCCGTCCTGCTGACCAAGAAGTCCCTGGCCCGGCGGGTGTATGCCACCATCTTGAACACCGGCACCAACACAGATGGTTTCAAGGAGCAAGGTTGGTTCTGGCCGGGGGCGGGGGCTGTGAGTGGCAGCAGGCAGGCAGTGGTTGGATGTGCCAAGGCCTGATCTCCCGCAGGTGTGACCTTCCCCTCCGGAGAGGTCCAGGAGCAGCTCATCCGCTCCCTGTACAACCCAGCTGGGGTGGCACCCGAGTCTCTGGAGTACATTGAAGCCCATGGGACAGGCACCAAGGTGAGTCCCCATCCAGCCTGCCTGTGCCCCATGCCCCGCGTGGGGGAGGTGCCAGCTGCAGGCCTGACTCTCTTTTTCCTGAAGGTGGGTGACCCCCAGGAGCTGAATGCCATCGTCCAAGCCCTGTGCACCTCCCGCCAGGACCCCCTGCTGATTGGCTCCACCAAGTCCAACATGGGGCACCCAGAGCCTGCCTCGGGGCTTGCAGCCCTGGCCAAGGTAGGTGGGACTGGGTTTCCTGGGACGTAGCTGTGGGCTGTGTCCACCACACGCCTGTCTTGTGCCTCTGCTGTCTCAGCTTCCTGTATGCGGAGTGGAGGCAGGGGCTTCCCTCCAGGGACGGCTGGGGACACGCCCTCACTCTATGGTTCCTGTTGGTCAGATGTGCTGAGCCCCTGCTCTGCACAGAGCCTGGCCAGAGGGGGCGGCTTTCAGATAGAAGGGGTCAAGCGGAGGAGGAGGAGGGGCGGCTGGCCGCCGAGCAGAACATGTGATTCGCAGCTTCCTAATCAACTAGTTGGGCCTAGGGGCCTTCAGTGTGGCCCTGACGGGGCCCTGGAGGACCCAGGTCACCGCTGCTCAGACCCCCAGGCTCCCTCAGCTACCGTAGCTGCCTGTCTGCAGCTCCAGGAGCAGACCCTGGGCAGGGGCTGGCTGAGGGGGTCTTTGCGTGCAGGCCCACCGTGGTCAGTCGGCTGGACCCACCAGGCAGGGCCTGGGTGGGGGTGCCAGGCTGAGGGGGAGGTCTTGTGCCAAGCACCCACACACACTGGACTTGGCTGTGGGACCCTTGTGTGGGGATGGGACTAGCTGGGGAAGGGAAATGCGTCAGCAGGTGCAGCACACGGCCCCCAGCGGGGAGAACGTGCCTGTCCCCGCTCAGTCAGTAGTGCAGGTCCTGGGGTCGGCTGCCCGCCAACTACATGCTCAACCCACAGGTGCTGCTGTCCCTGGAGCACGGGCTTTGGGCCCCCAACCTGCACTTCCACAAGCCCAACCCCGAGATCCCGGCACTGCAGGATGGACGGCTGCAGGTGGTGGAGCAGCCCCTCCCCGTGCGTGGTGGTAACGTGTGCATCAACTCCTTCGGCTTCGGTGGCTCCAACGTGCATGTCATCCTCCGGCCCAACGTGCAGCCATCCCCTGTGCCTGCCCTGCAAGCCACCCTGCCCCGCCTGCTGCAGGCCAGCGGGCGCACCCCCAAGGCTGTACAGAGCCTGCTGGAGCAGGGCCACCAGCACAGCCAGGACCTGGCCCTTGTGAGCATGCTCAACGACATTGCAGCCACCCCCACGGCCACCATGCCCTTCCGGGGCTACACTGTGCTGGGCACTGAGGGCAGCAGCCAGGAAGTGCAGCAGGTGACCCCCAGCGAGCGCCCGCTCTGGTTCATCTGCTCAGGTGAGCCCACTTCCTGCTACCCTAGGCAGTCCCTGGGAGGTACGGCCACTTCACAGGAGGCCAGGGTGGGCAGGCTGGAGCCAGTGGCCGCACCCCTGACACGCTCTCTGGGCCAGGGATGGGCACGCAGTGGCGTGGGATGGGGACAAGCCTCATGCGCCTGGGCAACTTCCGCAACTCCATCCTGCGCACCGACAAGGCCCTGAAGCCCTTTGGGCTGCAGGTGTCAGAGCTGCTGCTGAGCACAGACGAGAATACCTTCGATGACATCGTCCACGCCTTCGTGAGCCTCACCGCCATCCAGGTGGGGCCCGTCCCTGTCCAGCACTGTGGTGGGAGTGCCTTCCTCGAGCCTCCCCCAGAAGCCCAGGAACTGCAGTCACATCCAGTCCACGGCACCAAGGCGCCCTGTGCTTGGCAGAGCCTTGTGCTGGGCACAGCCTGGGGCGGGGATGTGGGTTCCCTGGCAATGCTGAAGCCATGCAGGAGGCTCCCCCAGAGAGGCCTGGTGTGCTAGGGGCACAGGGGCCAGGCATGTTTCCCACCAGGTGGCCTGGGAGGGCGAAAGGGGGATGCAGGTGGCCTGTGGGTGTGCGAGTGGCCCCCACACCCAGGAGCTTCCTGCTGGGGTCCCCCTGGGGCCCCAGTGCCACTGTGACATATCCATCCCGCCCCCAGATCGCCCTCATAGACCTGCTGACCTCCATGGGCCTGAAGCCTGACGGTATCATCGGGCACTCCTTGGGTGAGGTGGCCTGTGGCTACGCCGATGGTTGCCTGTCCCAGGAGGAGGCCGTCCTCGCCGCCTACTGGAGGGGCCAGTGCATCAAGGATGCCAACATCCCGCCCGGTGCCATGGCGGCCGTGGGTAGGCATCGCTGTGTGGAGCTGGCTAGAAATAGGGCTGAGAGTCTCCCCGGGATGAGGTTTCTTCCTCAGGTCCTCCAAAAGAGGAGACTGTATTCTTGCTGGGGAGAGAGAGGGGCTGCTGGCACGACAGCCTGGCGCCCTCCCCCAAGCCCTGGTTCTGGCCCTAGAACAGTGGGAGTGACCCCAGCTGCCCCAGGGGCCACCCTGCTCACAAGTCCCCATGTGACCCCCCTCCCAGTGCCAGCCTGTGCGCAGCAGCCTCACTGAGGGGCACTGGGCCTGAGCTAGACCCACATGGGGAAGAGACCCCTGTCCCATGCACACACAAGCCAGAACTGTGGGGCTTTGGCTAAGAGTTGTAGGACACTGGGCATGCCTTGGTCTAGCTCCCCTCCATTTCCTTGAGTCTTGGGGATTCATGTTTGGGCAGGGGGCTGGGCTGCAGAGGACACCTGAGGGAGCTGTGGGCGGGTGAGGCCACGGCCCTCCATGGTCCGGTGACCAGGCCCTGGGGTGTCATTACTGAGCTGAGGCCCAGCTCCCCCACCTGCAAGACACCCTGGGAGTGACACTTCCTAATGACATGTTCACCCTGAGATCAGACACAGTGAGGGGGTGAGGTGCCTCGTGAAGGCTCCGCGGCTGTCATTACACCCCTCCTGTCATTACGGCTGACACCCCCGGCCCTGGGCGGGTGCTCAGGTAGTGATGTCCAGGTGCGTGGGGCTCAGGCTCCCTGGCTGCTCTCTGAAACCAGCTCTGCCCACAGGCTTGTCCTGGGAGGAGTGTAAGCAGCGCTGCCCCCCTGGCATCGTGCCTGCTTGCCACAACTCTGAAGACACAGTGACCATCTCAGGACCTCAGGTGTGCCTCGTGGCTGTGCTGGGCGCCTCTGTCCCCTCTATCACCCAGCCAGGAACACACTGGGCCCCACCAAGTTGTGGTCCAGGCTTGTCCCCAAGTCCCCCCGTCCCTCCTTCAGGGAGCTCTGTGCACCCCCACCTGCCATAAGACAGGAACTGGGCAGATGGCATGGGGGGTGCGCAGCTCAGGAAACCTCGTCCAGGGCACTCCTGACCTTATGCCGCCCCCAGGACTCAGTGAGCAAGTTTGTGGAGCAGCTCAAGCAGGAGGGTGTGTTTGCCAAGGAGGTGCGGACGGGCGGCATGGCCTTCCACTCCTACTTCATGGAGGCCATCGCCCCCACACTGCTGCAGGCGCTCAAGAAGGTGGGCCGGCCGGCGTGGGGCCAAGGGTGCTGGGGCTCCACACCTCCACCCCGCGCTGACCCCGCCGTGTATGCAGGTGATCAGGGAACCACGGCCCCGCTCGGCACGCTGGCTCAGCACCTCCATCCCTGAGGCCCAGTGGCAGGGCAGCTTGGCCCGCACGTCCTCAGCTGAGTACAATGTCAACAACCTGGTGAGCCCCGTGCTGTTCCAGGAGGCACTGTGGCACGTCCCCGAGCACGCGGTGGTGCTGGAGATTGCCCCGCATGCCCTGCTGCAGGTGTGAGCTCGGGCCAGGCTGGAGATGGGCAGACGGGAGGGCGCCTGGGGGGCGGGGGACACAGAGAGGTTGGAAGGAGCCCAGTGACCTCTGTCCCGCCCCCAGGCCGTCCTGAAGCGGGGCCTCAAGTCCAGCTGCACCATCATCCCACTGATGAGGAAGGACCACAAGGACAACCTGGAGTTCTTCCTCACCAACATCGGCAAGCTGCACCTCGCAGGGTGGGTCTCCAGCCTCCGCCCGCACTCCCCTGGCTGGTTCCCCCGAGAGTGGAGGACAGAGCCCTCGTTGGCCCAAGCCCAGGAGCTGCGGCCTTCAGATCGTCCCCAAGAAGCGAGCGTTCGAATCCGGAGTCCATGCGCACCCTTAGCCCCCGGCCCCCGGCCCCAGCTGGGCTGCCTCTTGGGGTCCAGGGGAGCCGGCTGTGGGAGTGGGTGACGGGTTCCCAGAGCCCTCCCTGCCAGGTGTGCCGCTGACGCCTCCCCTCCCCCCTCGCCAGCATCAACGTCAACCCCAACGCCTTGTATCCTCCTGTGGAATTCCCGGCACCCCGAGGAACCCCTCTCATCTCCCCCCACATTGAGTGGGACCACAGTCAGACCTGGGACGTGCCTGCAGCAGAGGACTTCCCCAGTGGTTCCAGCTCGTCCTCTGCCACCATCTACAACATTGGTGAGCCAGGCCCGTGGCCAGCAGGTGGACAGGCTTCTCCCTCCCCAAGTGCGTGACACTGAGGCCTGTGCCTCCCTACAGACGCCAGCCCTGAGTCCCCTGACCACTATCTGGTGGACCACCGTATCGACGGCCGCGTCATCTTCCCTGCCACCGGCTACCTGTGCCTGGTCTGGAAGACGCTGGCTCGTGCCCTGGGCCTGGCCATGGAGCAGATGCCCGTGGTGTTTGAGGACGTGACGCTGCACCAGGCCACCCTCCTGCCCAAGACGGGTGAGGGGGCAACCCAGGAGCAGAGGCTGGGGCAGCTGGGGAGGGGGCTGCTGATCTCTGACCGCTGACCCTCTCGCGCAGGGACCGTGCCCCTGGAAGTGCGGCTTCTAGAGGCCTCGCGCGCCTTTGAGGTGTCTGAGAACAACAACCTGATAGTGAGCGGTGAGTGGGGGCTGGGACTGGTGTGGGGCTGGGGCCGGCACCAGCACCCCCTGCGCCCCACCCTCAGGCCCATCTGCGCTCCTCCCACAGGGAAGGTGTACCAGTGGGAGGACCCCAACCCCAAGCTCTTCAACAGCCCGGGAGCCGCGGGCCCCACAGACCCCTCAGCTGCCTTCCACCTGGCCCAGGGGGACGTGTACAAGGAGCTGCGGCTGCGGGGCTATGACTATGGCCCTCACTTCCAGGGCATCCTCGAGGCCAACCTCGAAGGTGAGCAGGGCCTGGGCACCACGTAATCTGCTGTCTCCTGAGCTCATTGGGAGGATGGTCATCAGTGAGGGTCTGCAGAGGGCACCCCACACCCACCGTGTGTGGCTGCTGGCTGCTGGGAGGGCTGCCCACCTCGGATGGAGCCAGCAGAGCCCAGCAGGAGCAAAGGACCAGTGGGCCCTGGAAGGTGGCCCCAGGGGCGGGAGAGAACCAGCCCGCCAACCAGCCCCTCTGCTGCAGGCACCTCGGGCAAGCTGCTGTGGAAGGACAACTGGGTGACTTTCCTGGACACCATGCTGCAGATGTCCATTCTGGGCATAGGCCAGCGCAGTCTGCGCCTACCCACGCGCATCACTGCCATCCACATTGACCCTGCCGTCCACCAGCAGAAGATCCACACACTGCAGGAAGAGGCCCAAGGTAGCCCTGTGCCCTGGCCTCGCCCCACACGTCTGTGACCCCAGCCCCACGCACCTGCATCCCCCGCCCCAAACCCAGCTGGACATGGCCCGGGCTCATCTAGTGTGTCCCCGCAGTGGCCGACGTGGTGGTGGACAGCTGCCTAAGTAGCATCGTGGCTGGCGGTGCCTGTGTCTCCCGACTTCACGCATCAGCAGCCCCACGGCGGCAGCAGGAGCAGCTGGTGCCCACCCTGGAGAAGTACTCCTTCACGCCGCACGTGCAGGACGGGTGCCTGTCCACAAGCACCGCCCTGCAGGACGAGCTGCGGCTCTGCAAAGGTGAGGTCCTGTGCTCCAGCCAAGGCGGCCAGAGAGCAGCCAGTCCAGGCTGCGTGTGACTTCTCGCCACAGGCGTCTGTCACCCCCTGGACAGCTCACAGCTGGGACACTCTAGCTTACCAGCTGCTTTCTTTCACATTGACCCCAAACCTCTGCCCTCCCCCATCTCTTGGTCCTTGTTCCTGACAACTGTACCCCTGCCTTCAGAAGGGGTGTAGGGACTCACACCTCTAGCCAGCCACTCACACACAGATGAATCTGTGCGTCGAGGGTGTAGTCATCTCGTACGCCGGGGTGACACTGGCCTGGGGTTGGGGGGGCAGGGCACTGAGCCCCCTCTGTTGGGCTCACACCTGGGTGGGTGCACAGAAGCCCTATGGCCTGGTGCAGCCCCTCACCACATCCACAGTGGGCAGGAATCAGCGTGGCTGGTCGTTGGCCCTAGGGGCTGAGCTGCCCACTCCTATGCACTCCATAAGGACGGTTGCCACCAGCAGGCTCAAGGACACCAAGCTCATGTCTCCCCTGCCAGGGCTCACACAGGTGCTGCAGGCCAAGGTGGCCCAGCAGGGGCTGAAGATGGCAGTCCCTGGGCTGGATGGGGCCTGGGTCCCCCAGGAGACCCCACAGCAGGGGCTGCCTCGACTGCTGGCAGCTGCCTGCCAGCTGGAGCTTAACGGGAACCTGCAGCTGGCACTGGGTCAGGTGCTTTCCCAGGAGAGGTCCCTGCTGCCTGAGGACCCCCTGCTCAGTGGCCTGCTGGACTCGCCGGCACTCAAGGCCTGTGTGGACACTGCACTGGAGAACATGCCCAGCCTCAGGGTGAAGGTGGTGGAGGTGGGTGCCAAGCAGGGATCCAGACACAAGGGGCAGTGAGGCCCCTTTAGGGACGTTGCACCGTGGCTGCCACCCTGAGCAATCGGGAAGGCCCCCCCCGCCCCCACGTCAGTTACACAGAAGGAGCAAAGCCTGTGGGAGACGGCAGGGACCTGTCTAGGCCGCAAGCAGCCCTGGGAGGCTGTGGGCTCCGAGAGGGAGACATGTAGACAGGAATTCCAGGATTGGAGCCAGCAAGGTGGACAGACTGGGGCTGCGTGGGGTTCCACCCCGCCGTGGGTCAGGGACACCTGCTTGGTGGCAGCTGATCCCAGGAGCCTCCCCTCCCCAGGTGCTGGCCGGTGATGGTCACCTGTACTCCCGCATCCCGGCACTGCTCAACACCCAGCCCATGCTGCAGCTGGACTACACGGCCACCGACCGCCTTCCCCAGGCCCTGGAGTCCAACCAGGCCAAGCTGCAGCAGCATGACATCGCCAAGGGCCAGTGGGACCCCAAGGACCCCGCCCCCGGCAGCCTGGGCGCGGCCGACCTCCTGGTGTGCAACTGCATAGTGGCGGGCCTTGGGGACCCAGCCGTGGCCCTGAGCAACATGGCGGCTGCCCTCAAGGAAGGAGGCTTCCTGCTGCTGCACACACTACTGCGAGGACACACCCTTGGGGAGACCCTGGCCTTCCTCTTCTCCTCCCAGCCTCAGCACGGGCAGGGGCTTCTGAGCCAGGTGTGGCTGCGGGGCTGGCTGGGGCCAGTGGACCAAGGAAGGGCCAGGCTGGCAGAGCTCTGACTCCTGCCTCCATCGCCCACCACACACAGGACGAGTGGGAGAGCCTGCTCTCGGGGACATCGCTGCGCCTGGTAGGCCTGAAGAAGTCCTTCTATGGCTCTGCGCTCTTCCTGTGCCGCCGGCTGGCCCCCCAGGGCAGCCCCATCTTCCTGCCCGTGGAGGACACCACCAGCTTCCGATGGGTGGACTCTCTGAAGGTTGGGCCCTGGGAGGGGCCTTCCCAGCACAGCACATGCAGCCGGAGACCCTCCTAGAGGCTGACCTTCCCCTTGTCCTGCAGAGCATCCTGGCCGAAGACTCCTCCCGGCCTGTGTGGCTGAAGGCGGTCAGCTGCGCCACCTCGGGCGTGGTGGGCTTGGTGAACTGCCTGCGCAAAGAGCCTGGCGGGCACCGCATTCGGTAGGAGAGCCACGCCCTCCAGTCACCCCGCCCCCCGCTCCCCTGCAGGCCCCTCACCACCTCTGGTCGCCCGCAGGTGCATCTTGCTGTCCAACCTCAGCAGCACATCCTACCTTCCCGACGTGGACCCTGGCTCTGCAGAGCTGCAGGAGGTGCTGCAGGGGGATCTGGTGATGAATGTCTACCGTGATGGGGACTGGGGGACCTTCCGTCACTTCCCACTGGAGCAGGGTGAGTCTCCTGCTAGGTTCCTAGGTGGGGCCGGGTTGGCTGAGGGGTGGGGGGTGGGGGATGTTGGCCAGGAAGGCCCAGTGGCAGCCCTGCTTCCTGTGGCCCCCAGACAAGCCAGAGCAGCAGACGGCCCATGCCTTTGTGAATGTTCTCACCCGCGGAGACCTGTCCTCCATCCGCTGGGTCTGCTCCCCCCTGAGCCACACCCAGCCCTCTGGCCCTGGCACACAGCAGCTCTGCACCGTCTACTACGCCTCGCTCAATTTCCGAGACATCATGCTTGCCACGGGCAAGCTGTCCCCCGACGCCATCCCAGGTATGGCAGCTCAGGGCCTTGGGGCTGGGGGCAGGGCCACGGCAGGACCTGGGCGGCAGAGAGGGCTCCTTGCACACCAGGGACCCCCGCTTGGAGAGCAAAACTGTGGTGGCGATGCCAGGCTCACTGCCCTCTGCCCCCAGGGAAGTGGGCTGCCCGGGATTGCATGCTGGGCATGGAGTTCTCGGGCCGCGATGCCGGCGGCCAGCGTGTCATGGGGCTGGTGGCTGCTGAAGGCCTGGCCACCTCTGTCCTGCTGTCCTCGGACTTCCTCTGGGATGTGCCCTCCAGCTGGTGAGTGGGTCAGAGCTGGGCCAGGAGCCTGGGGCCCCATGCACACATCGGCTGCTGCCCATGCCCAAGCTGAGGCCTCATGCTTTGTCCCCAGGACCCTGGAGGAGGCAGCCTCAGTGCCTGTCGTCTATGCCACAGCTTACTACTCGCTGGTGGTGCGTGGTCGTGTGCGGCGTGGGGAGACGGTGCTCATCCACTCAGGTTCAGGTGGTGTGGGTCAGGCCGCCATCGCCATCGCCCTCAGCCTGGGCTGCCGTGTCTTCACCACTGTGGGGTCGGCTGAGAAGCAAGCGTATCTCCAAGCCAGGTTCCCACAACTCGACCATGCCAGCTTCGCCAACTCCCGGGACACATCTTTCGAGCAGCACGTGCTGCGGCACACAGCTGGCAGAGGTGAACAGTTTCCCACCCATTTCCTCCTCGTCCCCTCTTGTCCCCTCAGTGGCTGAGCTGTAGGAGGCACCGGCCCAGGGAGGGACAGGGTCTGGCCCTCTGGACCAGTGCCAGGTGGGCCAGGCAGCAGGGCTGACGACAGGGCACCTCTGGCCCTCCCAGGTGTTGATCTGGTCCTGAACTCACTGGCGGAAGAGAAGCTGCAGGCCAGCGTGCGCTGTCTGGCTCAGCACGGCCGTTTCCTGGAGATCGGCAAGTTCGATCTCTCCAACAACCACCCGCTCGGTGAGGCCCACAGCCCCAGGGTGCAGGGGTCGGGGCTGGGGCCAGGGCCGCGTGGCAGGTGGAGGGCCGTGAGTGAGCGTGCCTCTGCCTGCCAGGCATGGCCATCTTCCTGAAGAACGTGACCTTCCACGGGATCCTGCTGGACGCACTCTTCGAGGAGGCCAGCTCCGGCTGGCGAGAGGTGGCCGCGCTGCTGCGTGCTGGCATCCGCGATGGAGTGGTGCAGCCCCTCAAGTGCACCGTGTTCCCCAAGGCACAGGTGGAGGATGCCTTCCGCTACATGGCCCAGGGGAAGCACATCGGCAAAGTTGTCATCCAGGTGAGGGAGGGACCCCGACATCCCGGGCCCCCGCCCCCTTGGGCAGCGCATGAGCAGGTGGCTGCTGCTTGGCCTGCAGGTGCGCGAGGAGGAACCAGAGGCGGTGCTGAAGGGAGTGAAGCCAGCCCTGATGTCGGCTGTCTCCAAGACCTTTTGCTCCATGCACAAGAGCTACGTCATTGTGGGCGGCCTGGGTGGCTTTGGCCTCGAGTTGGCCCAGTGGCTGGTGCTGCGTGGGGCCCAGAAGCTTGTGCTGACATCCCGCTCCGGCATCCGCACAGGTGAGCGCTGAGGCCACATGGGCTAGACTGGGCAAGGACACGCTTCTGCTCCTCTGGGCCCTCCTGACGGCCCGCCCTGTGTGCTTGCGAGGGTGTCCCGGATGGGGCTCAGGGTGGCATGGGGGAGCAGCCCTGCACCCTGGCTCAGACCGACAGCCCCGTGTCTTACAGGCTACCAGGCCAAGCAGGTTCGTGAGTGGAGGCGTCAGGGCGTGCAGGTGCTGGTGTCCACCAGCAATGCCAGCTCGCTGGAGGGGGCCCGGAGCCTCATCACAGAGGCTGTGCAGCTGGGGCCTGTGGGAGGCGTCTTCAACCTGGCCATGGTAAGGGAAAGTCCCAGGGTAGAGCTCCCGCCTGCCAGGTGCCCTCCAAAGTCCTGCAGCCAGGGGTTGGCCCCAGGCCAGGGGGCTGGGCCCAGAGCACAGTGGTGCTTAGAATTCCTCCCCAGGTCCTGAGAGATGCCGTACTGGAGAACCAGACCCCGGAGTTCTTCCAAGACGTCAACAAGCCCAAGTATAGCGGCACCTTGAACTTGGACAGGTGGGGCATGGGCCTGCCCTTCTCCCCACCCCGACCTGTGCCTCCACCCACTACCACCTGCATCTGCTGGGGTCTGAGCCAAGGGTTCGGAGCAGCTGGTGTGGTCTTGTCAGGCCTTTCCCACAGGGGTGGGTTGCAGGTGGGGGCGCCCAGTGTGATGTCCCCGGGTGGGGTGTTGGCCACAGAAGAGTGACACAAATGCCCACAGGGTGACTCGGGAGGCCTGTCCGGACCTGGACTACTTCGTGATCTTCTCCTCGGTGAGCTGCGGGCGTGGGAATGCAGGCCAGACCAACTACGGCTTCGCCAACTCCGCCATGGAGCGAATCTGTGAGAAGCGCCGGCACGACGGCCTCCCGGGCCTAGCGGTGCAGTGGGGTGCCATCGGCGATGTGGGCATCGTGCTCGACACTATGGGAACCAACGACACAGTTATCGGCGGGACGCTACCCCAGCGCATCACCTCCTGCCTGGAGGTGCTGGATCTCTTCCTGAACCAGCCCCACGCGGTCCTCAGCAGCTTTGTGCTGGCTGAGAAGAAGGCCACGGCCCTCAGTGATGGTGATGGCCAGCGGGACCTGGTGAAGGCCGTGGCACACATCCTGGGTGAGCACCGTGGGTGGGACCCACTCCCTAGCCCCTGCCCCCCACCCGCATTGGGGTCTTGGAGCAGTGAGGGGCCCAGGGAGGGGCTTTGGTTCCACTCGCAGGCTTGGTTGTCAGACCCATTTCTCATCTGCAGAAGGGATGAGTGTGCTCACTGAGCCACCAAAGGTCAGAAACGGTCTCTGCAGGGCCGGCCCGGTGGCGCACTGCTACAGTGCGCCGCTTGGGAGTGCGGCGGCGCTCCTGCCG
>NW_007727433.1:217859-225010 GCF_000696425.1 Galeopterus variegatus
AAAAAAAAAAAAAAAAAAAAAAAAAAAAAAAAAAAAAAAAAAGAAACAGTCTCTGCAGAGCAGGGTGACAGCGTGTGGGAGGATGCACAGACTGCCCCTAAGCCTAGTACCCCCCAGTGTCAGCCTGGTTATCACTCCGCCGCTGGTGTCCCCACAGCCCTTCCCGAAGCACCAACCAGCACCTCCTTTCCTCCCCAGGCATCCGAGATGTGGCTGCCGTCAACCTGGACAACTCACTGGCAGACCTGGGCCTGGACTCACTCATGGGCGTGGAGGTGCGTCAGACCCTGGAGCGTGAGCATGACCTGGTGCTGTCCATGCACGATGTGGCTGCCGTCAACCTGGACAACTCACTGGCAGACCTGGGCCTGGACTCGCTCATGGGCGTGGAGGTGCGTCAGACCCTGGAGCGTGAGCATGACCTGGTGCTGTCCATGCACGAAGTGCGGCAGCTGACGCTCAGGGCACTGCAGGAGCTGTCCTCGAAGGCTCACGTGTCTGATGGTGCGTGCTGGGGGAGCAGCAGCAGCCCCTCCCTCTCTGTGGCTCAGGGCTGCTCACTGGCTCCTCTTGGGCACTCTGGGGCTGATTCCCCACCCCCACACCCTCTTCCTAGCAGCCCAAGTCAGGCTTAAGCGTGTGTTCACGTGTCTGTGTGTGTGCGAGTAAACCCACACACATGGACCAGCTCGACATCTGCTCTTGTCCTTGCAGAGCTGGCATCCCCAATGCCTAAGGGCAGCCCAACCCAGCAGGAGGTCCAGCTGAACCTAAGCTCCCTGCTGGTGAACCCTGAGGGTCCCACCTTGACGCGGCTCAACTCGGTGCAGAGCTCCGAGCGGCCCCTCTTCCTGGTGCACCCCATCGAGGGCTCCACTGCTGTCTTCCACAGCCTGGCAGCCAAGCTCAGCATCCCCACCTATGGCTTGCAGTGCACCCGAGGTACACCCGTCCTTCCTCCTCCCCTGGTTAAGGCGGGACAGCGTTTGCTGTCCGCGGGGCCGGGGCTGCAGCCTGCCCTCACTGAGCACACGGATGTGCTGCCGTTGCAGCTGCGCCACTGGACAGCATCCAGAGCCTGGCCGCCTACTACATCGACTGCATCAGGCAGGTGCAGCCTGAGGGGCCGTACCGCATCGCTGGCTACTCCTATGGGGCTTGCGTGGCCTTCGAGATGTGCTCGCAGCTGCAGGCCCAGCAGAGCCCGGCCCCTGCCCACAATAGCCTCTTCCTGTTCGACGGCTCACACACCTATGTGCTGGCCTACACCCAGGTGAGAGCCTGGCAGGGGTCTCAAGGTCCTGGAGGCGGCATCTGGGCACCCCTCCTGCTGCCCTGGGTTTGAGATGGGTCATCTCTGGAGGGTTCCACCCTTGGAGCCTGCTCCCCTGCAGCACCCCTCCCCCTCCACAGAGCTACCGGGCGAAGCTGACTCCTGGCTGCGAGGCTGAAGTCGAGTCTGAGGCCATGTGCTTCTTTGTGCAGCAGTTCACAGACATGGAGCACAGCAGGGTGAGTGCAGGGAGTTGTGGAGTCCTCGTGGCCCCTCATGGCCTTTCACCTCCACAGCAGAGGACAGGACGCAGGGGTGGGGCCTGGCCCGGCGCTGCTAGGGGCTCCCTGAGCGTGGTCAGAGCCCATCTGTCCTTGCAGGTGCTGGAAGTGCTGCTGCCACTGAAGGACCTGGAGGCGCGTGTGGAGGCCTCCGTGGACCTGATCACCAAGAGCCATCAGGGCCTGGACCGCCAGGAGCTGAGCTTTGCAGCCCTGTCCTTCTACCACAAGCTGCGGGCAGCCGAGCAATATGCGCCCAAGGCCAAGTACCATGGCAATGTGACGCTGCTGCGTGCCAAGATGGGCAGCGCCTATGGCGAGGACCTGGGCGCTGACTACAACCTCTCGCAGGTGTGTGGGGGAGCTGGGGAGGGGGCGCGAGGGGTAGCTGTGGGTGCTGGCGGGTAGGAGGAGCGAGGCAGCCCCACTACTCATGGCGGTGCCCACAGGTGTGTGACGGGAAGGTGTCTGTGCACGTCATCGAGGGAGACCACCGCTCGCTGCTGGAGGGCAGCGGCCTGGAGTCCATCATCAGCATCATGCACAGCTCCCTGGCCGAGCCGCGTGTCAGTGTGCGCGAGGGCTAGGCCCGCCCCGCCCTGAGGTCTCTCCATCACCCCCTCACCGCATTGGCCACACCCTGGGGCTGGGGAGGGTCCTGCTGGTGGGACCCCACAGCCTCCCCGGCAGCGGCTGGATAGGCCGGTCACACTGGGTCCCCACCACCAGCGGCATGGCACCACAGGGACCGCAGAGCCGCTGACTTGGAGACCCCCGGTCTGTGAAGAGCCAGCAGAGCCGACGGGAGCCGGGCTAGTCTTTTGTACTTGCTGTCTCTCCATTTGGATTCTCATATTTATTGCGTCTCTGGAAAAGACCCCTAGGGCCTGTGCACTCTGTGAAGACGCCGAAGCTACTCCGGGCAGACTTCTCAGGGGTGTGCCACCGGGGTCTGGGCACGCCGCAGCCCTCTGTATTCGCTGTGCAGGTGGCTGCCCAGGCCTGCTGGCAAGGGTCCCTTTCTTGGCCAGGTCTGGCTCCTGCCCACTGCTCCATAGGGTACAGGGAGGGCCAGTCCCTGAGTAGCGCAAGGACCCAGAGCAGGCGTCAGAGCCCACAGCTCCCGACCTCGGTGCCCCGGCTGCACCCATGATGCAGGGCCTGCAGGGCACAGCCTGGCCCTTCGACCCTGCTGACCGCACCTGGCACCAACTCTGTCCATGTTAGTTTTTCAAGAAACAATTCCAGTTGCTGCTCAGATTTTGAAATTTACTGTAACTGTCAGTATAGGGATCATGTCTGGATCCTGTTTCATTTTTAGACCAACTTGGTAAAAATGCTGCTCTTGACACCCTGTCCTCTCCAAGCCTCCCCACAATAAAACTGCACGTGAGCTCTGGCCTCTGGTCGCCTTTCTTTCCTCCTTCCCGACCTGCCTTTGCAAGTTCCAGCCCCATCCCCAGCAAGTCCTGGGGTTGCGGAAGGGAATGCCCCCTCTGCCCACGCAAAAGAGCCACACAGAGCACAGGTCTGCGGTGGGTCTCCAGCATTCGACTGAGCACGCACCACCCGCGTCAGGAAACAAGCTGCACTGGGAAAGAGCCACCCAGAAGGACTGGAGGGAACCGTAGGACTAGGTACTTACACAGGGCTGGGGATAGGGCCTGTTCCCATCAGCCAGACTGGGAAACTAATTCACAGCACACTAAGCAGAATACTCAGAAGGATCTTGTCTCGGTCTGGGGAATAATTAACCCGAGACTAATTAGCTAACTGATTACTACTTAGCACTATAGTTAGCTCTGTCCCACCAAAAAAAAAAGTTTACAGGGCCGGCCCGTGGCTCACTCGGGAGAGTGGGGCTGATAACACGAAGGCCACAGGTTCGGATCCCATATAGGGATGGCCGGTTAGCTCACTTGGGAGAGCGTGGTGCTGACAACACGAAGCCAAGGGTCAAGATCCCCTTACAGGTCATCTTTAAAAAAAAAAAAAAAGTTTACAAGTAAACTTAATCTATCCCAGAACAGAGCACAAGAATATTTGGGTTAAATTTACAATCCCTGGCAACTGATGAAATATTAGCAGACAAGGAAGCAAGAGAATGTGGCCCATAACAGAGAAATGATTCAATCAAAATGGACCCAGAACTGGCACAGGTGTTAGAATTAGCAGCCAAGAACATTAGAATAATTATAACTATTCCAGATGTTCAAAAAGATCAGTACAAATATGTAAATTGCAAAAAATGTAAATGAAACTTGTAGAGATGAAAACTACAATGTGTGAAATGAAAAACTCAAGTTGTGGGGTTGACAGATTCAGCATCACAGAGAAAAAACTTAGTGGCAGCTTTAAAATCTTTGTCTTTGAAGGCGTAGCAATAGAAACAGTCCGGACGGAGCCCATAGAGAAAAAGAACTTAAAAATGAACAGGGGATCAGTGAGGCAGGACAGCTTCAAGCAGCCCTAAACACACATGCATCCCTGCGGGAAAGCGCACAGGGCGGGGCACAGAAATATTTGAAAAAATAGTGGCCAGAATTTTTTCTGAACTTTTTGCAAAATATAAATCTACAGATTCAAGAATTTTAATGAACTGCATGCACAGGAAACAAAACTACACCAACGCACATCATAATCAAATTGCTAAAACAATAGTGAGAAAGAAAAGCTTAGATGCAGGGAGTTCGACGTGTGGAAAGATGGAAGAGACACTTTTCCCGGTTCCTCCTGCTAAATTAAGTACAGCCGAAAGCCCTAAGCATTTTATACTCACCGTATTAGTCTGTTTTGTGTTGCTATAACAGAAATACCTGAGACTGGGTAGTTTATAAAGAACAGAGGTTTATTTGGCTCATGATTCTGGGGCAGCTGCATCTGGCATGGGCCTCAGGCTGCTTCTACTCATGGCGGAAAGTGGCAGCAGCCGGCGGGTACAAGCAGATCACATGGTGAGAGGAAGCAAGAGAGAGAGAGAGGAGGTGCCAGGGTTTAAGCAACTTGCTCTGGAGGTAACTAACGGAGCGAGAACTCACTCATGAATCCCCCCTCCCCCAGGGAGAGCATGAATCCACGCATGAGGGATCCGCCCCATGACTCAGTCAGTTTCCAACACTGCCACACTGGAGATCAGATTTCCACGAGTTGGGGCTGGCCCGTGGCTCACTCGGGAGAGTGCGGTGCTGATAACACCAAGGCCACGGGTTCGGATCCCATATAGGGATGGCCGGTTAGCTCACTGGCTGAGCGTGGTGCTGACAACACCAAGTCAAGGGTTGAGATCCCCTTACCGGTCATCTTTTGAAAAAAAAAAAAAAAAAATGACAGATTTCCACGAGTTTTGGAGGGGACAAGACGTCCAAACTCCATCCCCCACACTCGTATATCTGTGTCTCAAGCATACACTCTGAGGGGGGATAGGACCACTAGTGATTTGAGACCCAAGAAATAACACCATGGGGAGTTCCTGGGTTTTCTTTTTTGCCTCAAATATCCCAGACTCAGAACTGAAGGTGCCAGCAACCTGGAAATGCCAGTGGGCACAGACCTAAAAAGCCCCCCAAAAGTCAGCTCTGTCTGGCTAGAGAGCCAGGGAAGGGGCAGCCTAGAGAGACAGGAGACATATGTGCAGACGATGACTGCTGTGCTCAGCTGAACAGAAGACTGTCCCCGCCTAGCGGGGAGCCTCAGCTGCCATGTCTGACAGGCTGTACGGAGGCGCCATGCCCCTCGCTGCTGAAGTGGTGTCACAAAAGCCTAAGTGGAGAGTCAGGACGTTCCCCCCTTCCCCAGCGGGGCCGGCAGAGACCACCCGAAGAGCCATGACAATGTGCTGTCACTCTAACAGGGTGGTGACCACGACTAGTAGGAACCAGAACTCCCACTTCTCCCCACAGAAATGAAGAGTCCCGCTGCTTCGGCGTCAGCAGAGGCTGAGTGGGGAGCCAGGGCCTGTCCCTGTCCCTCTCTGGTGGTGTCCAGAACTCCCACTTCTCCCCACAGAAATGAAGAGTCCCGCTGCTTCGGCGTCAGCAGAGGCGCCTGTCCCTGTCCCTCTCTGGTGGTGCCAGGAGACCAGCTAAAACACAAGTCTTCTTTCTTTTTTTTATTGCACTGGCCAGTGTGGGGATCCAAAGGTGGGTTTAAACATGACCTCACACTCTCATAACTTAATACCCCAAATGTCCAGGTTTCATTCAAAAATCACTTGTCATCTCAAGAACCACGAAAATCTCTACTTGAACGACAACACAAAAGACAACCAACTGATGCCAACACGGAGATGACAGAGAGAGTAGAATTCTCCGGCAAAAATGTACAGCGACCATCACAAAAATGCTTCAGTGAGCAATTATGAACACATTTGAAACAGGGAAAAATTAGAAAGTCTCTGCAAAGAAATAGTGGATGCAAAGAAATAGTGGATACAAAGAAGAAATGAAAAATACAACTGAAATTTTAAAAACTCCGTGGACGGGCTCAATAGCAGAAGAGAAGGGACAGAGGAAAGAATGTGTGAAGTCGACAGGATGATAGAAATCACCCAACCTGAACAACAGAGAAAACAGACTGACAAAGAAGTTCACAGAGTCGCAGTTACCTGTAGTACTATAAAAAAAAAGACCTGACATTTTGTCATTGGCGTTCCAGATGGGAGAAAGAAGGCAGGGTTGAAAAAGTATTAAAAGAAATAATGGCTTTAGAATCCCCCACTGGCAAAAGACATGAGCCTACAAATTTGAGAAGGTGACTGAACCCGAAACAGAAGAACCCTGAAGGAACTCACCCAACACACATCATAGTGAACCTCTGAAAACCAAAGCGAAGGAGAAAATTCTCAAAGGCAGTGAGAGATGTGACACTTACCCAGAGGGGAAAGACTTCAAATGACAGGAGACTTCTCATCAGATCCATGGAGCCAGAAGGAATCGGCACAAGAGTTTACAGGTGTAGATGGAAAGAACTGTCATCCCAGAATCTAAATCCCACCAAAAACATTCTCAAGGAGTGATGGGGACATCAAAACATTCTCAGACGAAGGGAATTTGTTGCCAGCAGACCTACCTTAAAAGAACAGCTAAAGGAAGTTTTCTAAACAAAAAGGAAACAATAAAAGAAACAATCTTAAAACATCAGGAAGAGGGCCAGCCCGGTGGCGCACTGGATAGTGTGCCGCTTGGGAAGCGCGGCGGCGCTCCCGCCGAGGGTTCGGATCCCACATACAGACCAGTTCCCGCTCACTGGCTGAGCGAGGCGCGGGAGCAACGCCGAGGGTTGCGATCCCGTTGCCGGTCCCCGGTCCGGTACGGGGGCAACACTGAGGGTTGCGATCTGTTGCCGGACACGGAAAAAAGACAAAAGACAAAAAAAAAAAACATCAGGAAGAAAATGGACAAGGAAAAGATATGGGTAGGGCCGGCCCGGTGGTGCACTGCTACAGTGCGCTGCTTGGGAGCACGGTGGCACTCCCACCGAGGGTTTGGATCCCACATACAGACCGGTTCCCGCTCACTGGCTGAGCGAGGTGTGGCCGCAGCACCAAGGGTTGCAATCCCGTTGCCGGTCCCGGTCCGGTACAGGCGCGACACTGAGGG
>NW_007727433.1:225604-228144 GCF_000696425.1 Galeopterus variegatus
GGAGGTTTTTTTGTTTTTTGTTTTTCTTTTTTTCCAACTGGCCAGTACATGGGTCAAACCCCGGGCCTTGGTGTTATCAGCACCACACTCTAAGCAACTGAGCTACCCGGCCAGCCCTGTAAGGAAATATTAAAGATAATTATAATATAAATAGGATAATTATAGGATAGAGAGATGGAAGGAAAGGTTCATACACTTTACTGGAACTGGTACCTGACACCAGCAGACTGTAAAAAGTTACGTATATATAATGTAAGACCTACAGCAACCACTTAAAAGGCTATATGAAGACATGGAGTAGGAAGCCCCAGGGAACAGTCCTTCCACCAACACAATCATTGAGCTAGAAAGAATGGCTGGATTCAACTATTTCAGAACGCTAGAACCCAATAAGACACGACAGCCGGGGGCGCTTGCATAGGGGGGAAGTGCTCGGGTAGGAAAGCAGCATGAGCAAACAGCTACCATCCCCCCTTTACCACCCCACCGTGTCTGTGGGGCAGTGGCCTGCACCCCTGGAGCAACTGACTAGTGCCAGAGCAGGCAGGGACAGCCTTGTCCTCCAAAGTTTGGGGTTGCGCATTTGGGCTGGTCTGATGATTCCCTGAGGAACCAGTGCAAACACTTGCCTTGGTTTAGGCCTTCTCAGCCCACATCCATCTGTCTCCCTTCCAAGGCACGTATCAGAAGAGTTAGAGAGAGGAACACCTTTTTCCTCCCATCACTTTTGGAACCCAACATTTAAGGAAATTGTTGTCAGGTCTTTGATTGACTGCAGAAATATGAAACAGAAACTTCACTGACCATACACAACAAGGAATACACACTTTGTGAAAAATAGTATGGATAAGTTGTAAGAAGCTATGGTCTTCAACAAGCAAAAAGCAGCAATCCCTGAGTAGTGGGAGAGTCTGAGTCTCAGAGTTACTACATTATAATACTCAATATGTCCATTTCTTTTTTAGAAAAATTACAGGGCATACAAAGACACAAGGAAGTATGACTCATGCACAGGAAAAAAGGAATTTGACAGAAAACCATCCCCAGAAAGCCCAGACAGTGAAATTACTCATCAAAGACATTAAATCAACTGTCTTATATATGCTCAGTGGGTGGAAGGAAGCCATAATCAACAAACTAAAGGAAAACAAGAAAACGAGGTGTGAACAAAATAAAAATAAATACAGAGACAGGAATTATAAAAAGAACCAGACAGAAATTCCAGATCTGTAAAGAACATTAAATGAAAATGAAAACTCGTAGAGGGGTTCAAGAGCAGATATGAACAGGCAGAAGAAAGTATCGGTGAACTTGAAGATAAGGCAATTAAAGTTATTCAGTCTGAAGAGAGGAAAAAAGAATAAAGAAAAATGAACAGAGGCTGAGGTGCCTGCGAGACACCACCAAGCAGACCAATATATGTATCATAGGAGAAGAGAGAGAGGGAAAGAAGAAAAATATTTGAAAGTATTTTTGAAATATCTTTTAAAATTTATATATTAAACATTTATTAATAGTAAAGATTTGAAGATAATGTCTGAAAACTTCCAACTTTAATGAAAGATACGATGATACACATCCAAGGAACTCAATAAACTCCAAGCAGAATAAACTCAAAAGATCCTACTGAGACAAATTGTAGTGAAACCCAGAGACAGAGAATTTGGAAAGCAGCAAAAGAGAAGCAACTCATCATGAACAAGGATTCTCAAGAAGATTTACAGCGGGTATCTCATCAGACCATGGAGACCAGGAGGCAGTGGGATAACATATTTTAAGTCTTGAAAGAAAAAAACATTCAACCAAGAATCTATACCCAGCACAACTATCCTTCAAGAATAAAGGGAGGGTATGGGGACTATCTCTACTTTCTGCTCAAGTTCTCTGTAAAACTAAAACTGATAGAGAAATAAATA
Organism: Galeopterus variegatus; assembly: GCF_000696425.1. NCBI lineage: Eukaryota > Metazoa > Chordata > Mammalia > Dermoptera > Cynocephalidae > Galeopterus > Galeopterus variegatus. Next base: position 227,521 of record NW_007727433.1, read on the forward strand.
GACAAATAAATAAATTCTAAATAGATAAAAGAAAAAAAATGAAAGAGTATTAAGACATTTCCATATAAACAAAAGCTGAGGGAGGGGGTTCATCATAAGTAGATCTAGCTTATAAGAAATACTAAAGGGAATCCTTCAGGCTGAAATAAAAGGATAGTAGACAGTAACTCAAGGCCATGTGAAGAAATAAAGAACACTGGTAAAGTTAGCTACATAGGTAAATATAAAAGCTGGCATTATTGCACTTTTGGTACAAGGAAAATGCAAAAAAATTATTAATATATTTTAATGAACACATAATGTATAAAGATATCGTCTGTGACAATAACAATATAAAGAATGAAGGCCAGAGAGGTATAGGAGCAGTACTTTTGTAGCTATTGAAATTAAGTTTAGTATTATTCAAACTAGGTTTTTATAAATTTAAGATGTCAACTGTAATCCCCAAGGTAACCACTAAGAAATCAGCTGGAAAATGTATGGAAACGGGGGCTGACCAGTTAGATCAGTTGGTTAGAGTGCAGCCATATAACATCAAGGTTGCAGGTTCAGATCCCTGCACTGGCCAGCTGCCAAAAAAAACACACACACACAGACACACACACACACACACACACACACACA
>NW_007727433.1:229065-231097 GCF_000696425.1 Galeopterus variegatus
ACACACACACACACACACACACACACACAGAAAGAAAAAGGGAATCAAATGGTATGCTATTAAAAAAATCAAGTAAAAAAAGGCAGTAGCAGAGGAATTTAGGAACTTTATATATATATGACACACAGAAAACAAATAGCTAAATGGCAGAAATAAATCCTTCCTTTTCAGTAATGACTTTATATGAAAATGGATTAAATTTTCTCCAATTAAAAATCAGAAGTTGGCAGAATAGATTTTCAAAAGCCATGATCCATCTATCCGTCTGCAAAATACTCACCTTAGATAGAGTGATACAAAGAGATTGAAAGAAAAAAGGTGGAAAATTATGTTCCATACAAATAGTATGAGCTGAGTAGCTATATTATTGTCAGACAAAACAGACTTAGAGTCAAAAAAGTTTACAAGAGGGCCAGCCCGGTGGCGCTCTGCTACAGTGCGCTGCTTGGGAAGCGCGGCGGCGCTCCCGCCGAGGGTTCAGATCCCACATACAGACCGGTTCCAGCTCACTGGCTGAGCGAGGTGTGGGAGCAGCACCGAAGGTTGCGATCCCGTTGCCGGTCCCGGTCCGGTGCGGGCGCGACACTGAGGGTTGCGATCCATTGCCGGACATGAAAAAAGACAGAAAGGAAAAAAAAAAAGTTTACAAGAGACAAATAAGGACATTATGTATTGATAAGAGTCTTCAACCATCAACAATTTGTCAAGGGTTCAGATCCCCATAATGGCCAGTCACCAAAAAATACTTTTTAAAAAAATAAAATATAGGGCCGGCCCGGTGGCGCACTGCTACAGTGCGCCGCTTGGGAGCGTGGCGGCGCTCNATCCGTTGCCGGACACGAAAAAAGACAAAAAATAAATAAATAAATAAAATAAAATATAAATATATGTATATAGTATAACAACTATATGCACCTAACAACAGAGACCCAAAATAAATAAAACAAAAATTGACATAGTTGAAGAAACAGATATTTCTACAATAATAATTGGATGCTTTAATAGTCCACTTTCAATAATTAATAGAACATCCACAGAAGATCAACAAGGAAATAGAGTATTTGAACAACACTATAAACAATTACACCTAACAGACGTATGCAGAACATTCNTCAGATAGACCCTATATTAGGCCATAAAACAAGTCTTAATAAATTTTATTGATTGATTGATTCATTCATTTTTAAACAATATTTGAGATTATTAAGCAAATTTTTTAAAGTATTATAATGTGTTTGATTTTCATCAGTTTCAAGATTTATGTTACTCCCAAATTTTGCATATAACTGAACTTTCAAATCTACTAACACCCACTGAATGGATTCCACTCTGGATTCTAAGGCATCGATTTCTTTTTGCAATTTTTTCTTTGCTCCTTCTAACATTTCTTGTGTTTATTCTTGAGGATGGCCAATGGAAACACCCCCAATTTGATAAAGCAGTCATCACCTGCAAGTATGATGTCATCACAAGCATCTTCTAAATTTTGAAGATTTTTCTTTTTTACTTCTATTTCTTCCTTTAGCTCTGTGATTCTACCCGTATTCCATGAAAATTTGTTTATCTTTTGTTGATATTCTAAAGTAACATTGACATTTTCTGCAGCTGCCTTCTTCATAGTGACTGCCATCTTGGGCATATTAATAAATTTTATTTATTTATATTTAATAAATTTTAAAAGGTTGAAATCATACAAACTATCTTTTCTGATCACTAGAAATCAATGACAGAAGGAAAACTGGAAAATTCACAAGCATGGGGAAATTGAACAACACACTCACACAACCAATGGGTCAAAGAAATCACAAAAGAAATTAGAAAATACCTTGAAATGAATGGAATGAAAAATACAACATGCAAAAACCTATGTGATGCAGCAAAAGTAGCACTCAGAGGGAAATTCATAGCAGTGAATGGCTATATTAAAACAGGAAAAAACTAAGCACCCAATCTGAGGTCACAGTCTTAGTTTTTAAAAATTCATATAAGTGTACCATCAGCCTTCTTTATATTACAAAAGTTTTTTTTTTTT
>NW_007727433.1:232730-236957 GCF_000696425.1 Galeopterus variegatus
GCGGCGCACTATCCAGTGCGCCACCGGGCCGGCCCTCAAATTTCTAATTAGAAGTGAAAGTGGGAACGTTACTACTGATTTTCTAGAAATAAAAATATAATATTATGAACAATTGGATGCTGACAAATTGGATAACCTAAATGAAATGGACAAATTCCTAGAAATACACAATCGACTGGAGAAGAATGTCCATCAACAGGTGAGTGGATCGACACATTGTGGTAAGTCTGTACAATAGGACACCTCTCAGCAATGACAAAGAATGAGCTATTGATGCACAAAGCAGCATGGGTGAATCTCAAAATAATTTTGCTTAGCGAAAGAAGCCAGACCAAAAAAGAGTACATACAATATGGTTCCATTTATATAAAATTCTAGACAGGCAAATGAATCAATAATGACAAAAGATAGATGGATGGGTCAGCTCCAATACTTGTGCTAAAATATATATATATACATATATATATACGTATATGTATATATATATATATATATATATATAAAGAAAAAAGGTGAGAAAAAGAAAAAGAAAATAAAGAGTTTGGATCCCTGTACCAGCCAGCTGCCAAGAAAGAAAGAAAGAAAAAAAGAGAAAAAGGAAAAAAGAAAATAGGTGAGTGATTGCCAGGGGGAAGAGGGGAGCTGGGAGGGGCATGAGGAGACATGGGGAGTAATAGGTGTTTCTGCACATTGATTACAATAATTTCACTGGTGTATATATTTATGTCAAAATTTATGTAATTGTCATGCACTTTCAAAATATTAATTATGCCTTAATAAAGCTGTTAAAAATTATATAGATATACCAAATAAAAGTCAGACCCCTAAACATATTTAAAAATGCTCAATTTCTCTCCTTATAAGACTAATGAAAATTACAACCACATTGAAGCATTTTTCCTTACCTGGCCGATGGGCACAAATGTAAAACATCGACTCCACGGTCTGTCTGCAAGCCCATGAGGAGTGGGCACTCATGCATGGCTGGCAACTCCACAAGACAGTACAAGCTCTCTGGAGGGAATTTAGCAAGATACAGGAAAATTACCCATGCTTTCTCCCTTCCTGGAGTTTATCCTGAATGCGCACCTACAGCAATACAAAAAAAAAAAAAAAAAACACACACACAAACACAACCACACATGCATGTGTATTTATTGCAGCATTATTTAAAATGGCAAAAAATTCGGGGCCGAGCCCGTGGCGCACTCAGGAGAGTGCGGCGCTCCCGCCGCGGGTTCGGATACTATATGGGGATGGCCAGGGCGCTCACTGGCTGAGCGCGGTGCGGCCGGTCTCAAAAAAGGACAAATAAATAAATCTATAACACATAGCATTTTTTTTTTTTTTTTAAAGATGACCGGTAAGGGGATCTTAACCCTTGACTCGGTGTTGTCNACCAGCTGAGCTAACTGGCCAGCCTATGACCCATGACTTTAAAACCATACACACACACACATACACACACATTTATATATACATATTTATATAATTTTCAGTGTGGTCTGGGCAAGAGTGGCTGAGAGGTCTGGGACCCCCTCCCTCCACGCAGCCCTCTTTGGTGGGGTGGAAGCACCAGCGCAGGGTTGTGGGCTGAGGATCCCAGCCCCCAGTGCCCTTGCCCAAGCTTGCTTGTAGGGTGGAGTCCATGCCAGGAGAAGCAAGTTGAGAAGACCACAGTGTGTCCCTCAGAGAAATGGCCTTTGCCACGTCCACCTCTGAAGTAGTGCTGGAGAGATTCTACTGGGGGAGAGCCAAAGGGAACTGACTTTATCTGGAACAAAGCACAGGGAGCTTCAAGCCCAGGGTGCTGGCAAAAAACAATGGAGAGGGCTGGCTGGTTGGCTCAGTCAGTTCCAAGCAATTTAGAGGAGGCTGTTAGGTAAAGAAAGTGAGAATGGGGCCGGCCCGGTGGCGCACTCGGTAGAGTGCTGCACTTGGGAGCATGGTGGCGCTCCCGCCGAGGGTTCGGATCCCATATAGAGACCGGTCCGCTCACTGGTGGAGCGTGGTGCAGGCGCGACACCGAGGGTAGTGATCCCGTTACCGGTCACGAAAAAAGACAAAAAGGGGAAAGAAAAAAAAAACAGAAAGTGAGAATGGGGCAGGAAAAAACGTCTGGAGAGAAGTAATGGCTGAAAATTTGCTAACTGTTGAAAAACATTGATTTATAAATGCAAGAAACCCCAAACAAGATGAATACAAACAAAAATTCAACCAGGCATCTCAGACAAACTGCTGAAAACCAAAGGTAAAGAGAAAATCATCAAACGTGGTGGGGGGAGGGCATCATATGTAAAGAGCAATGCTGAAAGTAACCTTTGACCTTTCAGAGAAAATGGTGGAAAGTTTTCTTTCCAACCATCACCGCTATCTATTTCCACAACCTTTTCATCACCCTGAATGCAGACTTTCACCATTCAGCAATAACCACCCCCTTCCCCTGGCAACCTCTAATCTGCTTTCTATGTCTGTCTATTAATTTGTCTATTCTAGATATTTTGTATAAGTGGAATCATACAATATTTGTCCTTTTGTGGAAAATATTTATAAAATGATAAAAAAAAACTGTCAGTCTTGAATTTTATATCTAGCAAAAACTAGGGTGAAATAAAGATATTTTAAAATAAATGAAAGTTGAGAGAATTCATCTCTATCAGGCCTGGACTACAAGAAAGGCTAAAGGATGTTTCATAGACTAAAGGAAAATATACCACATGGAAATTCAGATCTACAGGGGCCGGCCCGTGGCTCACTCGGGAGAGTGCGGTGCTAATAACACCAAGGCCCCGGGTTCGGATCCCACATAGGGATGGCCGGTTCGCTCACTGGCTGAGCGTGGTGCTGACAACACCAAGTCAAGGGTTAAGATCCCCTTACCGGTCATCTTTTAAAAAAAAAAAAAGAAATTCAGATCTACAAAAGGAAAAAGGCGCTGGAAGTGGTGAATAAGTGGATGAATCTAAGATCTATGCTCTTTGATCTCTCATCACTTTCTTTTTTTCTTTTTTATTTCTTTTTTATTTTATTTTATTTTTTTTTTCGTTTTTCGTTTTTTTTTTTTTTTTGAGATCAGCTGCATGGCACTCAGCCAGTGAGCGCACCAGCCATCCCTATATAGGATTCAAACCTGCGGCGGGAGTGCAGCTGCACTCCCAGCACCGCACTCTCCCGAGTGCGCCACGGGCTCAGCCCTCTTTTTTTCTTTTTTAAAAAAGATGACTGGTAAGGGGATCTTAACCCTTGACTTGGTGTTGTCAGCACCACACTCTCCCAAGTAAGCAAACCGGCCATCCCTATATGGGATCTGAACCTGTGGCCTTGGTGTTATCAGCACCGCACTCTCCTAAGTGAGCCATGGGCCGGCCCTTCTCATCATTTTGTTACAAGACAAGAAAATTTAAGATTTGTAGGGTGCCCCTTACAACTCATGTAGTTGTAAAATATGTGCCAACAGTTGCAGCAGGACTACAGGGCAAGGCTTGATGAAACTGCGCTCTTATAAGGTTATTACAGCTGTGAAACAGGAAAGTGTGATATAAGAGATAGAAAGAAGGAAGCATCAGGTATGAATTGTGCAATACTAACTCTAAATAGACTTTGAAAACTTAGGATGTATACAACTAGTCCTACAACAACAGCTAACAAGCAATAAAATGAGGTATTATTAAGAAGCTAATATAGGGCCTGCCTGGTGGTGCACTGGAGAGGGTGCCGCTTGGGAGTGTGGCGGCGCTCTTGCCGAGAGTTCGGATCCCATGTGGAGACCGGTTCCCACTCACTGGCTGAGCACAGAGCGGGCGCAACACCGAGGGTTGCGATCCCGTTACCGGTCAGTAAAAAAGACAAAAAGGAAAAAAAAAAAAGAAGCTAATAGAGGAAATAAAAAGGGACACTAAAACAATTATAGTTTATTATCCCAGAAGAAGCTGGAAAGAAACAACAAAGGAATATAAAACAGAAGTGACAAGTGGAAAGCAAGGAGGGAGAGGACCGACATGAACCCACCACATCACTAATTGTGTTAAATGTAAATGGACAGATCATTCCAGTTGAAAGGAAGAGATGATCAGACAGTACAAAAAGAGCAAGACCCAACTATATGTTGTCAAAAGAGTCAGACTTAAAATATAAAGAGACGATTAGTTGAAAGTAAAATGTTCATTGCAGGACTCTTTACAATAGCCAAGAGTTGGAACCAGCCCAAATGTCCATCATCAGATGAGT
>NW_007727433.1:237995-239804 GCF_000696425.1 Galeopterus variegatus
AAGTTGATATGACAAGTGAACAGAAAGGACATTGTTGGGTGGGAGGGGGGAGAGGGAGGAGAGAGGGAGGTTTCTGTAATGGGCCACAATAATCAACCACATTGTATATCAACAAAATAAAATTTATAAAAAGAAAAAAATCCATGCAAATAGTAAGAATAAAAAAGCAAGTGTTGTGGGCTGGCCCCGTGGAGCACTTGGGAGAGTGTGGTGCAGGGAGTGCAGCGACGCTCCCGCCACGGGTTCGGATCCTATATAGGAATGGCCGGTGCACTCACTGGCTGAGCGCGGTGCAGGTGACACCACACCAAGGGTTGTGATCCCCTTACCGGTCACAAAAAAGACAAAAAAATAAAAAAGCAAGTGTTGTGAAATTGTTAATGGAAAATGTAGACTTCAAGATGAAGAAGTTACAAGAAATATAATGGGACATAATAACACATTTAATAACAATAACAGGGCTGGCTGGTTAGCTCTGTTGGTTAGAGCATGGCACTGATAACACTAAGGTCAAAGGTTTAAATCCCCACACTGGCCAGCCACCAAAAAAAGAAAATAAAAAAAAGTAAAATGAAGACAAACAACACAGAAAATTAATAAGGCCCAAAGTTAGTTCTTTAAAATGATTAATAAAAGTGATAAACACCCTAGGAAGACTGACCAAGAAGAGAGTAAACACAAATCACCAATATAAGGAAAGAAAGGAGAAATATCACTACAGATGTCACAGACATTTAAAGGATACTAACAAAATTATAAAACAACTTCACACCAGTAAATTTGACCACCTATACAGACTTATAAGAGTCTACCAAAAAAAAAATAATAATAAAGGCCCTGTGTTGCTTTGCCCCCCACGGATTTGTCACCCCTCTTCCCCCAGGTGACAGAGCCGCAAAGGTTTACTCAAAGCCCATCTCTCCTGAGCAGTGAGAAGCCCCAAAGTGGTTAATCTACCCCAGAACCCTCAAGAGTGAGGCATTCCTTCCATTTAGGAAATTAACCATGAATTGGGTTTCTCTTCCTGCATTTATTCTCCAGACCAAGAAGTTACAGGAAGAGACATAGGTGGGGTTTTGCTAAGTACAGTTTAACAAGTTTAACAATAGAAGCTGGTAACATTCAGTAAAAACAAGTCAGATGACACTCCTTTAGACAATTAAGTGATCCACCAACAAAAGCTTGATCTAGCAAACATTCCTTCTTTCTCCAGCAGCTTCCTGGTAACTTTACATATCAATCAATAACTAGTCTGTCTTTGAACCAGCAGCCTTGCTGTGTTACAAATCTTTATCTTACACCAGAGACTTTATAGCCTGAGGAAAATTTCTTGTCCTTTGCAAGGTCAATATTTGAAACTGCAAGGCTTTGGAAAACCAGGCCCTGTGAAGTAGATTTGCTTTACGAATCCTCTACAGCCCTGCTAGAATTAACAAGGGAATTTAGCAATGTCACAGGATGCAGGCAACATGCAGACATTGTCTGCCTATATACTACCAATAAACTATTGGAAGTGAAACTTAACAAATGATACCATTTACAAGGGTATCAAAAAACAAAGCAGAGATACTTGGAAATGAATCAATAAATGATGTGTAAGATTTCCAGGCTGAAAGCTAGAAAACACTGTTGAGAGAAATTAAAGAAAATCTAATAATTTGTAAGATGTACCATATTCATAAATTTAAAGACTCAACACTGTTAATATTTTTGTTCTCCCCAAATTAATGTAGAAATTCAATGTAATCCTGGGCCGGCCTGGTGGCGCACTGGAGAGTGCGCTGCTTGGGAGTGCGGCGGCGCTCCCGC
>NW_007727433.1:240244-241671 GCF_000696425.1 Galeopterus variegatus
GATGTACCATATTCATAAATTTAAAGACTCAACACTGTTAATATTTTTGTTCTCCCCAAATTAATGTAGAAATTCAATGTAATCCTGGGCCGGCCTGGTGGCGCACTGGAGAGTGCGCTGCTTGGGAGTGCGGCGGCGCTCCCGCCGAGGGTTCGGATCCCATGTGGAGACGGGTTCCCGCTCACTGGCTGAGCGCGGTGCGGGCGCAACACCGAGGGTTGTGATCCCGTTGCCGGTCCCCAGTACGGGCGCGACACTGAGGGTTGCGATCCCATTACCGGTCAGTAAAAAAAGACAAAAAGAAAAAAAAAATGAAATTCAATGTAATCCTGATCAAAGTCCCAACACGTTTCATTAAATGTTGAAAATGACAAGATGATACTAAAATATAAGTGAAAAATGCAAAGAACCTAAAATGGATGAAAGATGGAGAAATAACACCCCTGATTTCAAGACATTATAAAGTGATATTAATTAAGATGGTGTGGTACTGGTGTAAAGACAGACATATAGATTAATGAAAGTGACTACAGAATCCAGAAATAAGCCCACACATAATGTGGTTGCTTTTTAAAAAGGTACTCAAGATACTTCACTGGGGGAAAAGAGTCCTTTAAACAGATAGTACCGCCCATCTCACATCATGTAAAAAAAGGAATCTGAGGTGGGTGGTAGACCTAGATGCGAAATCTAAAACTATAAAACTTTTTTGAACAAATATGAAAGGAAATCTTCATGATCTTGAGGAAGCAAAGATTTCTTAGGACACAAAAAGATTTCTTAGGATAAAAAAAAAAGAGGCAAGAAAAAAAATGTTTAACTGGCTGCCCTCAACATCAAAAGATACTGTTAATCTGCCTTCCAAAGATACTGTTAGTAAAAACAAGAAAAAGAAGAAGATACTGTTTAAAAAAATGTAAATAGGGCTTGCCAGTTAGCTTAGCTGGTTAGAGCATAGTGCTAACACCAAGGTCCAGGGGTCATCCCTGTATACCCGTCAGCCATCAAAAACAAAAATAAAGGGCCGGCCCCATGGCACACTCGCAAGAGTGCGGTGCTGATAGTGCCGAGGCCACGGGTTCGGATCCTATATAGGGATGGCCGGTGCGCTCACCAGCTGAGTGTGGTGCAGACAGCACTGAGCTGGGGGTTACGATCCCCTTGCAGGTCAAATACAGCACTGAGCTGGGGGTTATGATCCCCTTGCAGGTCAAAAAAATAAATAAATAAAATAAAAATACAAGCCACAGACTGGGAAGAATTATTTACAATTCCTATATCTGGCAAAGGATTTGTATACAAAATTATATAAAGAACATTTAGGATGCAATGATAAGACAACTCAATTTTTTAAAATTTTTATTTATTTTATTTTTTTAAAGATGACTGGTAAGGGGATCTTAACCCTTGACTTGGTATTGTCAGCA
>NW_007727433.1:241811-244843 GCF_000696425.1 Galeopterus variegatus
TACCCGTCAGCCATCAAAAACAAAAATAAAGGGCCGGCCCCATGGCACACTCGCAAGAGTGTGGTGCTGATAGTGCCGAGGCCACAGGTTCGGATCCTATATAGGGATGGCCGGTGCGCTCACCAGCTGAGTGTGGTGCAGACAGCACTGAGCTGGGGGTTATGATCCCCTTGCAGGTCAAAAAAATAAATAAATAAAATAAAAATACAAGCCACAGACTGGGAAGAATTATTTACAATTCCTATATCTGGCAAAGGATTTGTATACAAAATTATATAAAGAACATTTAGGATGCAATGATAAGACAACTCAATTTTTTAAATTTTTTATTTATTTTATTTTTTTAAAGATGACTGGTAAGGGGATCTTAACCCTTGACTTGGTGTTGTCAGCACCACGCTCTCCCAAGTGAGCTAACCGACCATCCCTATATAGGGATCTGAACCTGTGGCCTTGATGTTATTGGTGCCACACTCTCAGCATGGCCAGCCCTAGACACCTCAATTTTTTTAAAAGGCAAAATAATTGAATAGATACTTCAGAAAACAAGATCAATGAATGGCCCAATAAACACATGAAAATAGGTCAGCATCGTTAGTCATTAGGGAAATGTGAATTAAAAGCACAGTGAGATTCCACCCACACTAGAATGGCTAAGATGCCATTACCAAGTGTTGGTGAGGATATGGAACAACTGAAGTTCTCATACAGTGCTGGTAAAATTGTAAAGCAGTGCTACCATTTTGGAAAATAGTTTAGTAGTTTCTTTTTCTTTTACATAATCAGTTATGTTTCATTTTCATAATCAGTTATGAAAAGAAAGAAGAAATGTGCATTTATAATATATTTTATAAATATGTGATTACCTTTACTGGTGCTCTTTGAATTCCTCATGGGGTCACTTATATTGTTGAGTTGTGACAATTCTTTACATTTTCTAGATACAAGGACTTTGTTGGTATATGGTTTCCAGTCTGGAGCTTGTCCTTTCATCCTCTTCACAGAGTCTTCCATATAACAAAAGTTTTTCATTTTGATAAGGTCTTATTTGTCAATTTGTCCTTTTATATATCATGCTTTGGTGTCACATTTAAAAATTCTTCACCCAGTTGGAGGTCAAGGCAGGAGCCGTGGTCAGTCTTCACTGCCTGGCACAAGGCAAGAACATGCCTGGGGTCCTAGACAGCAGCCACCGGCAGCCCCCGCCACCTAATAGAAGGCAGGAGCATGCTGAAAACACCACTTCTGCATGGGTGGTCCACCACAGCCACTGCTGCCACAAGGGTGGCCACTGTCACAGTAGCAACCACAGCCACTGTGCAGACAGCCCACAACTCACTCAACTGCATTGACACATGGAGTATCACCAGTGGTGACCAGAAAACGAGGAGGAAGACTCTCTCCTCAAAGCCCACTACTCCAGAGTAACAGAAGAAGCAACTGCGCTACCAGATGCCCAGACATCAGTGTAGAGATACTAGAAATATGAAAAACCAAGAAAATATGACACCTCCAAAAGAATACAGTAATTCTCAAGTGCCAGACCCCATAGAGCAGGAAACCCTTGAATGGCTGAAAGGAATGATCTTAAGGAAATTCAATGAGATATGAGAAGACTCAGTTAGACAACATAATGAAATGAGATAAAATATCCAGGATATGAGGGAGAAAATTTACAAAGAGATTAATACTTTAAAAGATAATGTAGGGCCGGCCCGGTGGTGCAGTGGAGAGTGTGCCGCTTGGGAGTGTGGCGGCACTCCTGCCGAGGGTTCGGATCCCATGTGGAGACCGGTTCCTGCTCGCTGGCTGAGTGCGGTGCGGGCGCGACACCAAGGGTTGCGATCCCATTACCGGTCAGTAAAAAAAGACAAAAAGGAAAAAAAAAAAAAAGATAATGTAGCAGAACTCCTGAAACCAAAGGATTCACTCAGTTAAGTAAAAAACACAACAGAGGGCCAGCCCGTGGCTCACTCGGGAGAGTGTGGTGCTGATAACACCAAGGCCAAGGGTTCGGATCCCATATAGGGATGACCGGTTCGCTCACTGGCTGAGCGTGGTGCTGACAACACCAAGTCAAGGGTTAAGATCCCCTTACCGGTCATCTTTAAAAAAAAAAACACAACAGAGAGCACAAGCAGCAGGAGAATTTCTGGTCTAAAACGTAGTCTTTTCGAAATAACCCAGGCAGCAAAAAAAAGAAAGGAAAAAAAGAATTTTTAGAAATGAAGAAAATCTAAGAGAGCTAGCAGACAACCTTAAGAGCACAAACATTAAATCATGGGTGTTCCAGAAGGGGAGGAGAAAGGAAAAGGCATGGAAAACTTATTCAACAAAATTAAAATGGAAAACTTCTCAGATATAGGGAGAGATACAGACCTTCAGATCCAAGAGGCTCAAAGATCCCCAGATTCAACCCAAAAATATCCTCTCTGAGACACATTATAGTCAAACCAGCAAAGCTCAAAGACAGAGAGGATCCTAAAAGCAGCAAGAGAAAACTGTCAAGTCACTTATAACAGAGTCTTTATCAGACTAACAGCAGACTTCTCAACAGAAACTCTACATGCCAGGAAAAAATGGGATGATATATTTAAAATACTAAGAGAAAAAAATCTGCCAGCCAAGAATACTATACCCAGCAAGGCTGCCTTTCAGAAGTGAGGGAGACATAGTGTATTTTCCGGAGGGAAAAAAACTGCAGGAGTTCACCACCACACAACCAGCCTTACGAGACATCCTCAAGGGAGTCCTGCATCTGGAATCTGGAAAATGATAATCGCTACCACAAATACACAAGAAAGAACAAAAGGCATTGGTAGAATAAAAATGCAAACCAGAAAAAGAAAGAAACTAAATCTTACTACCTCAAAAAACCAACAAACATGAAAGACAATAAAAGGAGAAGAAAGGAGCAAAAGATATTTAAAACATCCAATAAAAATCATGCCAGGAGTAAGACAACACCTTTCAATAACAACCCTAAGGGGCCAGCCCAGCTTGGGAGTGCGGCGGCGCTCCCGCCGAGGGTT
>NW_007727433.1:245292-246551 GCF_000696425.1 Galeopterus variegatus
GAGGGTTGCGATCCGTTGCCGGACACGGACAAAAGACAAAAAGACAAAAAAAAAAAAAAAAAATTTCTTCACCCAGCCCTAGGTATCAAAGATATTCTCCCACATTTTTTCTGAAATTGTTTCTTCTAAAATTAAATTTACATTTAAGTTTGTGATCCATTTTGAGTACATTTTTATATGAGGTTGAGGTTTGTTTATTTTTGCACATAGATGTTCAATAGCTCCAATATTTTATTAATTTTTTGTGTGTGTGGTAAAAAATACATAACATTAAGTTTACCATCTTAACTGGTTTTTTTGTTTTCTTTTTTAAAAGATGACCGGTAAGGTGATCGTAACCCTTGACTTGGTGGTGTCAGCACCACGCTCCCCCAAGCGAGCCATGGGCTGGTCCTTAACTGTTTTCAAATGTACAGTTCAATAGCATTAAGTAGATTCACATTATTGTGCAACAGATCTCTAGAGCTTTTCACCTTGCAACACTGTAATTCTATACCCACTAAACACTAGCTCCTTCTCCCCACTTGCTCCAGGTTTTGAAAAAGCTATTATTTCTCCACTGAATAGCTTTTGCATCTTTTTCAAAGTTTATTTGTATGGGTCTGTTTCTGGGTTCTGTTCTCTGCATCAATGTGTCAACCAGCACCACACAGTCTTCACTTCAGTAGATCTATAGTAAGTTTTAGCATCAGGTAGAGTTATTCCTGCCACATTATTCTTCATTTTCATAATTCAAGGTCCTTTGCTTTTCCATAGGGATTTTAGAATAAGCTTGTTTATGTCTGCTAAAAGCCTTGTTGGACTTTTGACAGACTTGCACTAAATCTATACATCAACTTGAAGAGTATGGATTTCTTTTCAGTGTCAAGTCTTCCTATCCATGATGATAGTATGCCTCTCTATACCATGAAAGAAAGTCTTCTTTGACTTCTTTTGTCAAATTTGTGTAATTTTCAGCATACAGATTGCCCTGGATTGAGTGTCCCCCCAAAACTTGGCCCCCATTGTGAGAATGTTAAAAGGATGGGAAATCCTATTACGGTAATTGAAAGGTAGAGACGTGAAGAGGTGATTAGATTGTGGGACCATGCCATGGTGAATGGATTAAAAATGGTGGTCAGGGGCATGGTTTGGAGGGCTTTAAAAGAAGAGAGAAGAGGGCCGGCCCGGTGGCGCACTGCTATAGTGCACCGCTTGCGAGCATGGCGGCGCTCCCGCTGAGGGTTCGGATCCCATGTGGAGACCGGTTCCCACTCACT
>NW_007727433.1:246706-249038 GCF_000696425.1 Galeopterus variegatus
CATCCAATAAAAATCATGCCAGGAGTAAGACAACACCTTTCAATAACAACCCTAAGGGGCCAGCCCAGCTTGGGAGTGCGGCGGCGCTCCCGCCGAGGGTTCGGATCCCACATACAGACCGGCCACTCACTGGCTGAGCGAGGGGCGGGCATGACACCAAGGGTTGCGATCCCGTTGCCAGTCCCGGTCCGGTACGGGCGCGACACTGAGGGTTGCGATCCGTTGCTGGTCATGAAAAAAGACAAAAAGGAAAAAAAATAATAATAATAACAACCCTAAATGTGAATGGATGAAACTCCCACTCAAAAGACACTGACTGACTGATTGGATTAAAAAGCTAGACTTCAAGAGACTCATCTCACCTGTAAAAACACAGAGACTAGTAGCGAAGGGGTGTAAAAATATATACACCACACAAATGGAAACCAAGGACAAGCAGGCGTAGCTATTCTCATACCAAATAAAGTAGACTTTAAAATTTCTCGGGGCCGGCCCGGTGGCACACTGGATAGTGCGCCGCTTGGGAAGCGCGGCAGCGCTCCCGTCCGAGGGTTCGGATCCCACGTACAGACCGGCTCCCGCTCACTGGCTGAGCGAGGCGCGGGAGCAACGCCGAGGCTTGCGATCCCGTTACCGGTCAGTAAAAAAGACAAAAAGGAAAAAAAATAATAATAATAAAAATTTTAAAAAAAGGAGAGAGAAGAGAGTCTGTCTCTCTGTCTCTCTCTCTGCTCCACCATTTTTGCAATAATTTTTTAAAAAGGAGAGAGAAGAGAGTCTGTCTCTCTGTCTCTCTCTCTGCTCCACCATTTTTGCAATGTGATACTCTGCTGTCACTGTCACCACCACCAAGGCTCTTCCCTGGACTTTGGACTTCTCACCCTCAGAAATCATAAGCAATAAATTTTATTTCCTTTATAAATTACCCAGTTCTGTGTATTTTGTTACAAACAACAGAAATGAACTAATACGCAGATCCTGCACATATTGTGTTAGATATACACCTAAGTATTTAATTTTCTTCGGAGCAATGGTTAATGGCATTGTAGTTACAATTTTGTTTCTCACGTTTCTTGCTAAGTATGTGAAATGTGATTGATTGTTGTGCACTGACCTTGCTAACTCATTTATTAGTTGTAGTTATAGGGGATTTCCTTGGTAATTTCTTTCTTTCTTTTTTTTTTTTTTTTTCCTTTGGTGGCTGGCAAGTACTGGGATCTGAACCCTTGACACTTGGTGTTATACCACACTCTCACCAACTGAGCTAACTGGCCAGCCCCTTTCTTGGGAATTTCTACATAAACAACCATGTCATGTGCAAATAGGGACATTTCTGCCTTTTTTTCTTTTCTTGCCTTACTGTGCTGGCTACAACTTCCAGTAGTCTTTTGAATAAGTGTGATGAGAGGAGATATTCTTGCCTTGTTCCTAATCTTAGGAAAAAATCATTGAGTCTTTCACCATTAAGAATGAGGTTAGCTGCAGGGTTTTTTTGTTTTGCTTTGTTTTTTATAGATGCTCTTTATCAAGTTGAGGAAGTTCCTCTCTATTCCCAGTTTACTGAGTTTTGTTTTTAACCATAAATAGATGTTGGATTTTGTCAAATGCTTTCTTTGCATCTATTGGGATGATCATATAGACTTTGTACTTTATTCTATTAATATAGCATATTACATTAATTGATTTTTAGATAATAAATCATCCTTGCATTCCTGGGATAAATCCTGCTTTGTCGTAGTATAGAATTCTTTTTATATTTTGCTGAATTAAGTTTGCCAATATTTTGTTGAGGATTTTTGCAACTATGCTTGTGAAGACTATGATCTCTCTCTGGTTTTGGTATTAGGAAAATACTGGCCTCATTGAATAAAGCCATCTGAGCTTGGATGTTATTTTTTGGAAAGATTTTTTAATCACCAAATCAAATGATTTGAGATCTTTCTTTTCTAATGTAGGTGTTTATAGTTAAATTTTTCTATCTAAAAATTGGTTTAGCTGCACTCCATACATTTTGATGTCTTATTTTCACTCATTTCAATTTTTCTTTTCTTTTTTTGGTGGCTGGCTAGAACCATTTCAAAATATTTTTAAGTTTACCTTTGGGTTTCTTCATTGGTTACTTAGTAGTGAGTTGTTAGTTTTCAAATATTTGTACATTTCCCAAATTTCTGTTTTTATTCATATCTAATTTAATTCTGCTGTGGTTAGAGAACATATTTTCTATTATTTAAATCCTTTTAAATTTATTGAGACTTGTTTTATAGCCTAGTATATGGTATAGTCATATGGGTGGAGTTTTCTCATGTCAGTCAGTTCAGGTTGGTTGATAGTG
>NW_007727433.1:250172-252481 GCF_000696425.1 Galeopterus variegatus
GAGGGTTGCAATCCGTTGCCGGACACGAAAAAAGACAAAAAGGAAAAAATATATATATATTGTATACCCATTCTAGCTTTCTTCTGGGTACTGTTTTCATGGTATACCTTTTCTCACATTTCACTTTCAGCCTATTTATGTATTTGAAAAGTGTATAGATTGTACAGAGAATATAGTTAGATCTTGTTTGTTTTTTAATCCACTCTGGAAACGTTTGCTGTTTGCTTGGAGTGTTTAATCCATTATCATTTAATGCTATTATTGATATAGTTGGATTTACATATGTGTTTTACAATTTGTTGTCTTATTTTTCATGCCTTTTTAATTCCATTGTTCCTCCTTTGCCTTCTTTGTGTTAATAGATATTTTCTACTGTACCATTTTAATTCCTTTTATATATATGTAAAAATAGTGATTATTCTGGGGATTACAATATGCATCTTAATTTATCACAATCTTCAGATTAATACTAACTTAATCCCAGTGAAATATAGTAACTTTGCTCCAATATAGTTTTATTTCCTCTTCCCTCCTTTGTGCTATATTGTCACACATACTATGTCTTTATATGTTATAACATCCTTATATGTTAGAAGTTATACAAAATATACATTTGTTATATGTTGCAACATGAATTTTTTTTTTTTTGTCCTTTTTGAGACCGGCCGCACCGCGCTCAGCCAGTGAGCGCTGTGAGCGCACCAGTCATCCCTACATAGGATCCGAACCCACGGCGGGAGCGCTGCTGCGCTCCCAGCGCCGCACTCTCCTGAGTGCACCACGGGCTCAGCCCCATGATTTTATAATTATTGTTTTATGCAACTGTTTTGTAAATCAGTTAAGAAAGTAAATTAGAAAAAATGTTTATATGTTTATACTGTTTTTTATATTTTCTCATGTAATTACATTTGCTGGTGCTCCTTTTATCTTTATATTTATTCTCATCACCATCTGTCACTTCCTTTATCATGAAAGACTTCCTTTAGCATTTCTTGTGAGGGAGATCCGCTAGCAATACATTCCATGTTTGTTTATCTGGAAATGTCTTTATCTAATCTTAATTTTTGAAGGATAGTTTTGCTAGACATAGAATTATTGGGGAGGTTTTTTCTTTTAGAATTTTAAATATCCCTTTGTCCTTTGGTCTCTATTGTTTCTGATGAGAAGCCATCTGTTAATCGTACTGTAGTTTCCTTGTGTCTGATGAGTCATTTTTCTCTCTCATGATTTTGTCTTCATCTTTCAGTAGTTTGACTAGGAGGTATCTAGGTGCAGATCTCTTTGTGTTTATCTCACAGTTCATTTATCTTCTTGGATATGTAAGTTAATGTTTTTCATCAAGTTTGGCACCATTATTCCTTCAAAAAATTTTTTCTGCTTTTTTTCTCTTTCTCTCCTTGAGATATGTGTATGTGGTTATGTGTATGTTCATATACTTAATGGTATTCTATGGGTCTCTGAGGCTCTGTTCATTTTTCTTTGCTTTTTTTCCTGATGTTTTTCAGATTGGAGAGTCTTCATTGATCTATCTTCAAGTTCACTGATTATTCCTTTTGCTAGATCATTTCTGCTGTTGAGCCCCTCTAGTGAATTTTTCATTTCAGTTATTGTGTTTTCCAACTCTCGAATTTCCACTTGGCTCCTTTTAATCATTTCTTTTTACTAATAATTTCTATTTGATGAGTCACTGTCATCATACTTAAAAAAAAAAATCTTTGAACATGGTTTATTTTACTTCTTTGAGCATATTTATAATAGAAGCTTTGAAGTCTTTGTCTTCTAAATCCAACCTCTGGGCCCCCTCAGGGACCGTTTGTATGAACCTTTGTTTTCCTGTGCATGGCCTACATTTTTTTTTTTTTTTTTTAATGGAATCTTGGCCATTTTTTTACTTGGTGCTGGTAACATCAAGGTCAAGGGTTCAGATCCTGGGATCCCCTTACCCATCAGCCATCAAAAAAAAAAAAAAAACCTAAATAATAATAAAATAATAATAATACATTTTAGACAATCTATTGTAGAGACTCTGGATTCCACTGGGTGGTGGCGTTGCTGGGTTTTGCGACCTGCTCAGTGACTTGCTCGGATGAATCGTGTCGTCTGTCTCCTGAAAAGTGGGTGGCCACTGATGTCTACACTGTATGTGTGTGTACACGCACACACACATATATATATATATCTTTAACCCTTTTCTCACGCAGTCTTGTAGCCCGGCTCCCTCAGGGTTGCCCGGGTCAGCAGGGCAGCCCCGCTCAGCTGTCGTAGTCACGTTCCAGCACTCCGAGCCCGGGCAGCCCACCGCGCGGCCC
>NW_007727433.1:253449-286911 GCF_000696425.1 Galeopterus variegatus
CGACCGAGGTCTGGGCACCCGGGCCTGGCCGCGTCCCGGGGACTGCGCGGACGCGAGCGAGGGCGCAGCCGGGCGCGGGGGTCTGCCCGGTACCGGGGGACCCAGCACAGACTTCCCAGAAACGGGGGACCCAGGACCAGGGGACCTGGCACCAGGACCTAGCTCCAGAGGACCCAGCACTGGGGACCCACACCGGGCTGTCCAGTATCGGGGGACCCAGCACCAGGGGCCCAGTACCGCTACCCAGCACCACCAAGCTTCCCAGCACCCGGGGACGCAGCACAACTAAGCTTCCCAGCACCAGGGACCCAGCACCACCAGGCTGCCTAGCACAGGGGACCCAGCATCGGGCTGCCCAGCACGAGGGGACCCAGTACCGGGAGACCCAGCACCTGGGATCTGGCACCAGGGGACCCAGCACCAGGACCTAGCTCCAGGGGGCCCAGCACTGGGGGGACCCAGCCAGTGCTGTGGCTTCGGAGGACACAGGCAGGAACACTCACAGGTAAGGATGCCAGTGACCTGGATGATTTTTATGTGTAATTTCACAATCACTGAAAATTCCAAGTTAAGGACTGGCACTTAGTCAATCATTAAACTGACGCACCTGCTTAGTAATGTTAAAAGTTGGTGCGTGAAGTAGATGTTCCTCACAGGCTGTCCCCAAGCTGTGTCATGGCTAACCATATCTTGGCCACTGCACGTTAAGTCACTGGTGGAAGGATGGTTCCGACCAGGTTAAGCAGCCCAGCATGAAAAGACAAAAGCCACAGCAAAGAGTCCCTGTTCTTTCTCACCCTTGCTGGAGGGGCTGAGAATCATTTTTAAAAGGAGGGGCATGGGCTCATCCTCACAGTGTTCATCACTGCCCGTGGCACCCCGGAGGAGGGGTCGCAGGGGGCGGGGAGGCTGCAGGGTGGTCCTGCCTTGGTGGAGGCCCTGGGCCTGGTTACAACTTCATTTTATGGTGGTCAGTTCCGGACCAGACTCCGGCTAGGACACTGTCTTTACCATTTCGTCTTCTCTTCACCCCAGGCCTAACAAGCAAACACTCAATCCCACTAACAAATGAGGGGTTAGGGCCCAAGGGTCCAGGGACTTGCCCAAGGTCTCTGCTAGAAGGTCTTGAGCCTCCTCTGACACCTTTAGTACCCGTGGCACTGGAGTGTCTGTTCTTGAGAAGAATGACCAGCTCCTCTGTGTTTCATTTTGTGGCCCTCGCTGGGCTCGGCTCTGCACGCTGGGCTGACCATGGCCATGGCTGAGCACCTGGTCTTCTCCCTCCTTCAGTGTGGAGACAATGCCAAAGCTGCGGGGCTTTGAGTTCTGGAGCTGTACCCTGCAACGGGCCCGCCATGTGGTGGCCCCCATGGTGGACCAGAGTGAGCTGGCCTGGAGGCTGCTGAGCCGCCGCCATGGGGCCCACCTCTGCTACACGCCCATGCTGCATGCCCAGGTATTTGTGCGGGATGCCAACTACCGGAAGGAGAATCTGTACTGTGAAGCGTGCCCTGAGGACCGGCCCCTCATCGTGCAGGTGGGCAGGAGACTGTGGCTGCCAGTGCCATTGCCCTGGAACACCTGGTGAAGCATCCTTCCCTCTGCATGGGGATGTCACCTTCAGCCATGGGAAGAAACAGCTTCCCAATTCTGGGGGGAGGGGGATGGGCATGTGGCACCAACACAGCTGCAGCAGAGATTCCATGGAGCTGCTGGGTGCACCCCAGGGCTGACCCCCTTCCTGGGTGATGGGAGAGATTCACAGCCCCCCACTCAAGGTGATGAGAAAGGCGGCTCTGCTCATGGGAGGTGACAGCAGCAGCAGCTTCTGTTACACAGCAGAAGTCCTGTCAGCCTGCAGCTCTCACCTGGCAGTCCCAGCTCTGTCTTGTTGTCAACATTGGCAGGACCAGATGCTATCCTACAGTGAACCTGGGGCCACAACCCCATCAGGTCACCCTGGAACCCCTAGTAGGGCTGGGCAGCCTGGGACCAGAGCCTGGCCCAGCTTGTGGGTGACTTCTATGTCCTCTCTAGTTCTGTGCCAACGATCCAGAGGTATTTGTCCAGGCAGCTCTCCTGGCCCAGGACTACTGTGATGCTGTCGACCTGAACTTGGGCTGCCCACAGATGATAGCCAAGAGAGGTGAGCTCAGGCCCAGGGTTTTGTGGTACATGCCTGCCGAGGCCCAGTGTGTTGGGCCTGTGGGTGCTTGGGTGGGGAGTCCAGGGCCGGCTCCCTTGTGGCCGGGGTGGGTGAGCTTGGGGGAAGGCTCTGATCCCAGTGGCAACTTAGGCCAGCAAGCTGGCCCTTTCTCTCCTCCTTCTGGAGGTTGCTGTTCTCAGGCACCCGGGCTGGGGGCTGGGGCCGAGCTCTGCTGGTGCAGGCAGGGGGCCAGTCATGCCCCCTCTGGGCCCATGTGGTTTGCTGACATGAAGCTGCTGCCAGCCCCTTATGCTGCCGTGTGCATGCATGTGGGGCTCAGCTTTTCTCCTCTCTGGGCCCTTGAGGTGCTGGGGGTGGTCCGCTCAGCGCCTTTTGAGCTTGGCAAACAGGCCCCATAGTCTGGCACTGACCAACTGCTTGACTCCATGATTATGCCCTGCCCCAACCAGACACTGCTGCTTCTGGGGACCCTGTGGTGCCGGCTGCAGGGAGCCTTGGCACTTGTATGGATGCAGGAGGAAAGGCGGGCCACATGAGGGGCAGAGGCAGCCTTGGTCCTTCCTGGCCTTGCCATGGGTGCCAGAGGGGCCATGCTTGTCCTTTGCAGGTCACTATGGTGCCTTCCTGCAGGAGGAATGGGACTTGCTCCAAAGAATGAGTGAGTTGTCCACGAGCCACTGTGTGGCCAGTGAAGGGGCCCTAGAGAGGTATGGCAGGAGCTTGGTGCTGGCCACTTGGCTAGGACCCAGGAAGGACTGTGGCCAGCAGAGCATCCCGAGGTCACTCAGGAGCCTCCTGGCCACAGTGCTCTCCCTGCTGGAAGAAGGTGGCTGTGAAGAGTTGCTGTCCTGGGCCAGCTGCCCCCTTAGAGCCAGTCAGTCAGTGCTGAGGCAGCGTCTGAGCTTAGTGCCAGCCCTGATGCCTGGGAGATGGAGCCTCAGCTGCCATTGTGTGGGAGCTGGTGTCTGTCGCTTGTTGCATGAATGTGCAAGGACAAAGGAAAAGGCCGAGGGGACCTGCCCAGCAGCCTGAGCGTAACCACCCGGGTGACAGCTAGAGTGCCCCTGGCAAAGCTGATGCAGCTCGGCCGTCCACAAGGGGCCTGGACCTCAGGGGCTTTACAGGCTGGAGTGGGAGCCCCCCGCTTCCCTCAGGAGCCATCTCTCCTCCCCAGTTCTGCTGGCCCATGAGAAACTCTCTGTTCCCATCACGTGCAAAATCCGTGTCTTCCCGGAGATCGACAAGACCGTGAAGTACGCTCAGATGCTGGAGAAGGCCGGCTGCCAGGTGAGGGCCCAGGGCTCGAAGGCGGGTCAGGCAGAGCGGGGCTGGGCCACCACCTGGGTGGGGCCAGAGCATCCGCTAGGCCCACATGAGCCGGGGCCACATGAGCCAGGCTCAGGACAGGCTTCCCTCTGCCTTGCATGGGGAGCTGAGAAACTGAGGGAGAGGGTCCCCCAGAGTTGGTCTGCGGGCTTCAGCCAGGGGCAGGGTAGAGGGTTGAGCCAGCACTGGTCTGTGCTAGTTGCTGACTGTGCATGGGCGCACCAAGGAGCAGAAGGGGACCCTGTCGGGTGCGGCATCCTGGGAGCACATTGAGGCTGTGCGGTGAGTGAATGCGGCTGCCAGTCCTTCGGGCTTCGTGGGATGGGGGTGGGGGGTAGACCCAGCTCCACACCTCAGGGTACTCAGCACACTTGGCCCCCTGCCAAGATAAGAGTTTTGGGGCTGGTCCCACTGTGCTAGTTGCTGACTGTGCATGGGCGCACCAAGGAGCAGAAGGGGACCCTGTCGGGTGCAGCATCCTGGGAGCACATTGAGGCTGTGCGGTGAGTGAATGCGGCTGCCAGTCCTTCGGGCTTCGTGGGATGGGGGTGGGGGTTAGACCCAGCTCCACACCTCAGGGTACTCAGCACACTTGGCCCCCTGCCAAGATAAGAGTTTTGGGGCTGGTCCCAGTCTCCTGGGCCTGGGCCCTGTTGTGGGTCGCGTGCAGGGACAGGCGCTTCTCTCCTGGCAGGAAGGCTGTGGCCATCCCTGTGTTTGCCAACGGGAACATCCAGTGCCTGCAGGACGTGGAGCGTTGCATCCAGGCCACGGGCGTGCAGGGGGTCATGAGTGCAGGTGAGCTGGGGCTGTCCACGTGCCCATGCCCCCAGCTAGGGGGCCAGCCAGTCCTCTCACGGTCTTCCCTGCAGTGCTGTCCCACCTGCTGTGCTGGGCTTGAGCGCTCAGGCCAGGCCTCCCAGGCTGCCTTCCAGCAGCTAGCCCACGAGTGGGTAGCCACCTTGTCTCTGATGTGAGGTGGCACAGGACGGTGTCCCAGTGCCCTAGGCTTTCCTCCGTCATCCACTGGGCATTGGCCTCATGAGGCCTTCCTTTCCTCATCTTCCCAGAGGGCATCCTGCACAACCCTGCCCTGTTCGAGGGCCGGAGCCCTGCTGTGTGGGAGCTGGCCGAGGAGTACCTAGACATCGTGCGCCAGCACCCCTGCCCGCTGTCCTGTGTCCGCGCCCATCTCTTCAAGCTGTGGCACCACACGTGAGTTGGCCCAAGGCAGGAGCTGTGTCGGGTAGGTGCCAGAGTCCTGCCTGTGGCGTCTGGGGGTTTACCATAGCAATTTCCCACCAAGTCAAGTCCTGAGGGCTGGTGACTTGGAAGTGAAGTTGGACGGGAGGCCCGGTGGGAAGAGACCCAGGCCCTTTGTGCCCAGTGCACATGATGGGGTGTCTGTCTCAGGCTGCAGGTGCATCAGCAGCTTCGAGAGGAACTCGCCAAAGCCAAGACCCTGGAGGGCATCGCTGCTGTGAGCCAGGAGCTGAAGCTGCGGTGCCAGGCAGGCATTGGGGCTGCGGGAGACCAACGGTGGTGGGGGCCAGGGGCCTGAGCTGTGAGCTGTGAGCTGTGACCAGGGCCCTTGGGCTTTTGCAGGAGGAAATGGCCCAGCAGGAGGGAGAGAAGCCAGCTGGTGGCTTGCCATTCTTCCACTGGATCTGTCAGCCCTATGTGCGGCCAGGGTGAGCTCCCCCACCAGTCTGTGGGCAGGGGTGCACATGACGGGGGGCCACCTGCCCTGTGCCTGTCTCCCCCAAACCCCGCCATGAGGTCAGTCAGTGTCTGCTCTTGAGACAGGAGAGAGTGAGGGAGCCCATCTGTGGGCAGGGGTGCACATGACGGGGGGCCACCTGCCCTGTGCCTGTCTCCCCCAAACCCTGCCATGAGGTCAGTCAGTGTCTGCTCTTGAGACAGGAGAGAGTGAGGGAGCCCGGCCTGCTCTCTGTGTCCTGGTGGAGGTGCTGGAGTTTTAGCTCTGTCCTTCCCTGTCACTGGACACTTAGATCTTAAGTCTTTACTCCCATAAGACACTTCTCCAAATTCTTCTGATCCTGAGTGGACTTGTCCCTGGGGTCAGGAAGTGAGGTGGAGCTGTCATCTCCGGCCACAACCTGTCCAGGGCTCAGTGGCTCAGATCCTGGGCCCCTGACATGCAGACACCGTCCCAGGGGGACCCAACCTATGCCAGCCACTCATTCCACTGTGCAGCCCTGTGCAGACCCAGTCCATCTGGCCAGCCAGACAGCAGAGCTGCTTGGGGCATGGGGAGCTACATGCCACTGCACCAGCACCTGTCACTGCCCCTCCTGCCCCCTGTGGCTGTGCCTGGCATCTGCCTCTCCCAGGTATCCTTCAGTCCTGCCCGCTGCCCTCCCCCTAGGCCCAGGGAGGGGAGCAAGGAGAACGGCAGTGCCCGCAGCAAGCGAGCCCTAGAGGAGGAGGAGGGCGGCGCAGATGTCCTATCCAAGAACAAGCAGAAGAAGCAGCTGAGGAACCCCCACAAGACCTTCGACCCCTCTCTGAAACGTGAGCGCTGCTCCCACCACTGGGCCTGGGGGAGGCAGGCAAAGGCCAGCCTGGGTGGCTCTTCCTCACCCTTGTCTTTCACATGGCAGAAACCCGGGTCCAAAGCCAGAGACACACCGTGGAGGGCCTGCCTGGGGCACTTGGGGTATGGTTAGGCCAGACATCAGTGTTGTGTGGTGAAACCCTGTGCAGGGGGACATCTACTTACAGCGAGTTAGGTGAGGCCATGGGACAAGCTCTTCAGCCAGGCGCTTCCAGAGTTGCCACCAAGGGTGTTGTCTGCAGGGCCCCAGTCCACTGAGGCTGTCCCTGCCCAGCAGAGCCCTTGGCATGCCCTGGCCTCTTGCAGACAGCCCAGCAGCCTCTGAGCAGGAGGCCGAGAGCCTGCAGAGAGGGTTGGGGCTGTGCTGCTGGGCTGGAAGCTGCATCTTTGGACAAAATTAGACGGGATGAGGCTGCTTGTTCCTCTCCAAAAGTCCAGAAATGTGTTCACTCAGGACTTGTCAGACACAGCCTCGTAGTCGGGCTGCAAGGTCTCAGCCCAGTGCCATCCGTGTTTGTCTCTCCTAAGACTGCTGGACCAGCCCACCTGGGCTCTCAGCCCTGACTGCCTCCCAGACCCCATCAGGTCTGCCAACTGCTCTGCAAATCAGAGCAGCAGGGAGGGCCCCGGAATCTTCCCACATCCCCCCCTCCAGGGGCTGGCGGGACTGCAGTTGCTGGCTACCTCGCACCCTCAGCCACCTCCTTGAGGCAGCAGAGAGGCAGGAAAACAGGGCTTTGGGCCGAGTTGCTGATCTCACCCTTCCTGGCTCTTTTGCTGTGGGAAACGGGCAGTGAAGGGTGTCAAATCTCCCCAGCCTGCCAGTGGGTGGAATGCCACTCCCTGTCTTCATCTGGGGGTGGGATGGGGCAGATCTTCCCGCCAGGGCTCCCTGCCCCTTGCTTTGTGTTTGTTTCTGCAGAACCTGTGCTCACTGTGTCCTGCTGCCCACCACTTGTCCAAAGGGAAAAGTGGACATGGCCAGCCTTGTCCTCTGCCCCCTAGCCTGGCTGCCCATTGCCAATAGGGACACCTGTTAGTGGGCTTCGTGAAGGCAGACAGGGTGGCCGGTGGCCATCCCAGCCCAGAGTGGGCTTCCCTCCTCAATCAGCATCTTTTTGTTCTTTTCCTAGCAAAATATGCAAAGTGTGACCAGTGTGGAAATCCAAAGGTGAGCCAGTTCGGTTGGCCATGTGCTGCCCAGACCTCAGCTCAAGTGGATGGGAGGGTCCCCACTGACGCTGTCTCAGAGTGGTTCAAGGTGGGGTGGGTGCTCCTGTGAACAGCCCCCTTGCCTTCTGTCCAGTCCTCCTGGGGAAGAAATGGCTTTTGTCACCCCCTGCCAAGACCTGGAGTGGGGATGACCGTGAGTGGACAAGTGGCTTGGGGGCTGTGCTCTCCCTGTGCTATGGTCCCTGGGCTGTGTCCAGGCCATGGGGTACCCAGCAGGGGCTTGCAGATGGCCAGGGCTATTCCCGCCTGGCCCTGGGGAAGGCGTAAAATCTCACTGGCTTTCCTGTGCCCAGGGCAACAGGTGCGTGTTCAACCTGTGCCGTGGCTGCTGCAAAAAGCGAGCCTTCAGAGAGACGGCGGACTGCCCAGGTGAGGGCACCTGCCGCCAGCAGCCATCTGCCCGGTAAGTAGTGGGCCCTTGGCTCCCTGATCCCATTTTATTTTCCCTCTCACCCCCTCTGTCAGGTCATGGATTGCTTTTTAAAACCAAATTGGAGAAGTCTCTGGCCTGGAAAGGGGCCCAGTCCGAGCTGCAGGAGTCTCAGCACACAAGGCCTGGGGCACCAGGTGGCATCTCTGAAGTTGTGGGCAGTGCTCTGGCCTAAAGGGCTGGCAGCACTCCTGCCCAGGACTGCTGCTGAAGCCTGGACCCGTCTTTCTTACTTAAGGAAATGCCTTTTACTCAGGGAATCTCCTGCTATTGACCAGGGAAGGACGTGCCAGTGTCCTCCTGCTGGCCCACACTGGGGGCCTGGAAATGCTGCACCGGGGAGCAGGCCCCAGGCTGGACCTGCCCTGTTCTCACAACTCATGTTTTCAAAAGTGAACAATAAATCATTTCGAAGATGCAGTGCAGAGAGCTGGCAGTTTGTGGCACCCCCAGGGCCAAGGAAGCCCCTGAGCTGGGAGGGCACAGTCAAGGCCAGGGAAGACTTCAAACGAAGGGGAGATGTCTCTGCATGAAGGCAGCTGAGGTGTCTACAGAGGGAAGCTGGGGTTTAGGTCCCCTCCCTGCCCACCCCCATGGCCAAGCCAGAGCCTCCAGGGGGCTTCCTGAAGTACAGGAGAGACCTGAAGCACGGACCAGGCCCTGCCCCTCAGAAACCCCAGGCGGCCCAGCAGGGCCAGAGCCTCTGGCAGCAGGAAGGCACAGAGCCAAACACAACTGCAGTCTGCTTTTAATGCAGTGTGACGTCACCACCTCGCCTGTAGCCCACACGACACACGGGGGAGGGTTTGGGAGATGCTGCGCAGTACACTCCTAGGGACAGAAACCCGAGGGGTCGAGCCCTGCAGGCCCTCCTTCCAGACGGGCCGAGGGGCTGGCATCCCCGGCCAGGCCCTCAGATGGCTGCAGACGTCACCACCTCGCCTGTAGCCCACACGACACACGGGGGAGGGTTTGGGAGATGCTGCGCAGTCCACTCCTGGGGACAGAAACCCGAGGGGTTGAGCCCTGCAGGCCCTCCTTCCAGACGGGCCGAGGGGCTGGCATCCCCGGCCAGGCCCTCAGATGGCTGCAGATAGCACTCAGCCTCCTCTCTGAAGGTAAGCAGGCAGGGCCAGGAGCCGAGTCCGCAGGGATGAGGAAGGGGTGTACAGACCGTTCTGGAGCCGGCAGGCTGCCTCTCACATGTTGGTGCTCATCCGGGACTGGCTGTTGGCCGGAGTCAGCTCCCCCTGGCTTCCTTCTCTGGGAGGGGACTGTGATGGAGACAGGTGGCTCAGCCTGGGGGCTGCGAGGTGCTGGCCCACCCCTGGCACCCCCCAGGTCACTCACCTTGACGTGGATCTGGTTGCGCAGCACAGCCGCCCTCAGGATCATGGCCTTGGCGCGGCGCTGGAACTCCTTGCCCATCAGCAGGGACTTCTCAAAGGTGGTGCTGCGCTGGTCCACATCCCGGGCGTACAGGACCTGTGCAGGCACAGGCTCAGCAGGGCCCAGTGGGACCACCCGGGCCCACCAGCTGTTCCCACCTGCCCTGCAGCCCCCAGCCACCTTGCTGTGTGAGTCAATGCGGGCATTAATGAGCCCCTCCAGGATGAGCTGCGTCAGCTCATCTTCCAGAGCTGCCACCGTGGTGTTGAAGGCCATGGCCATCTTGTGCATGTCAGCAGACACATAGGGGCTGAAGTACTGCAAAGCAGAGGGGCCGTCAGCCCTGCAGTGGCTGCACGTGTCTGCTGTGCCCCGCCCGGCCTATCCCTGCGCTACCTGGATAAGGGCGCGGTTGCGGATCTGGGCATACAAAGTCCTGACGTGGGGGGCCAGGTACATGTCCAGGAGCAGGTTATCCTACAGAGGAGGGCTGGTCAGGGGCTGGCCGCTGTGGCCCTGGTTCCTGCTAGAAGCAGGGGACCAGCCCACCCCCAGGCCAAGCCCCTCACCTTCATCTCGTCCAGCATCTTCAGGCATGAGGCATACTTGGACTCGTAGAACTTGAAAATGATGTCTCGAATCTGTGGTTCCAGCTCCAAGAACAACTTGAAGGAGCTGCAGATGCCAGACTGCTCAGAGCCCACCCCCTCCTGCCCCCGCCCCAAAGGTGCCAGCGGAACACCAGTGTCTGGCACACACCTGGGCGAGCAGAGCAAGGTGATATAGGGACAAGCGGGGCCAGAGTAAAGGCCCAGAAAGAGGGATGGAGGGGCTGCCCCTCGGGACTACAGGGCCAACACCCCCACCCTGTACCCACCTGCTGGAGATGACATTGCGCTGCAGCTCCTGCCGGTCAAAGGTGGCCAGGGCGCACAAGCCACCATAGACGGCCACGTTGCTGGGGGAAAGCAGCTGAAGGGCAAAAAGGAAGGGGCTCCAGAGACCTGGGATCTCTGGAGGTCCCCAACAAAGACAGGCCTCCCACCTGCCCAGGCGGTCCCCTCACCTCTGGGAAGTCGCAGTGATCAAAGGAAGCCAGCAGGAAGCACTTGGCGGCCTGCTTGTACTTGCGGGCGGCCAGCTCAGCCAAGCCTGTGAGGACAGAGGACAGGATGAAGCCCGGCTGCCTGGAGGAGACCGCAGAGCCTCTGAGGCCAGGCAGGACATGACCATCAGCGGGCCCCCTGGCCTCTCGTGCCCAGGTGCTACTCCTTAGCAGCAGGGACAGACTCTAGCCATCAGGCCCCATGAACCCTGAGCATGCTCCCTGAAGTTAGGCACCAGGGAAGCCTTAAACAGTGGGTATCATGATTGCAAAGGACACCCAGCCTCAGAGAAGCCAATGACCTGCGCCGGGCCACACACTTGACTAATGGGGCACACGCTGTGAGGGCACTGTGTTGGAAAATGACACTGTGCTGACCATGGGTCACTTGCTGGCCCTCCCATGGTGGAATTGAGCAGGCATTTCCCACAACCCTGGATTTGGGGCACGTTTACCCAGCAATGCCCTGCAGCCTGCCAGGGTCCCTTTCCCTAACCCTAATGCAGGGATGGTCCTACTTCCCTGGGTTGTGAGAACAATAAGGGGCGCATGGGGGGTTGGCTGGTGAGCCCTGCCCAGGCACCCAGACCCTCACCTGCAGCACACTTGAGCTTGGTGAGGATGGCCTGTGTCTGGCTGTCCCGCTCCCCACGCTGCTGCAAAGGAAAGACCACGCACATGAGATACCAAGGCCTCCCATGACCTTACTGTTCCCTGGAACTCAACACCCAGTCCCTGGCCCCCAGCCTGAGGGAACAAAGGCAGACTCAGGGGAGAAGATGGGGATGGGGGCGCATCAGAGGGGCCAGCAGTGGTCAGGGCTCCTGGGCAGAGTCTTAGAGGAGGTGGGCCATACCTCGGCTATCTCAGGAGTAGACTCGGCCTTGCTGACGTAGCTCAGCACGTGAGACCAATTCTGCAAGTAGACGCTGACCTGGGGGATGAGTGGACAGAGCCAGACTAAGCCTGGGTGCCACTTCCTGGCCCAGGGCTGTCCCGGCACCCCCATGCCCACCACAGGGCTCACCTTGATGACGTTCAGGCACATGTTGATGACGTGCTTGGCGCTGGTGCAGTAGTCTCGGGCCCGGGAATAACACTTGAGGGCGTTGCTAAGGTCCCCACAGTCAAGGTAGTGGTCACCCAGGTCATCATGGCCGCGCCTGTGAGTCTGACCGTGAGTGGACACCACTCGAGGCCCTCTAGGCCCAGCCACCCGCCTCCCCTGCCCCGGGCGGGCGGCACCTGATGCTCTCCTTGATGGAGTTGCCCTTGTAGTTCTTCAGGTCTGTGTCCAGCTTCTCCAGCTTCAGCAGGGCCTTCTTCCGAGTGGCCTCCACCCAGGCCGTGTCCAGGGGTGGCGGTTCCACACCACTCTCAGGGATAGCATCAGGAGCATTCTGCAGCTCCCTGGGGAGGACCTGGCCATCAGTATGGTGACGGTCACGGGGCCAGAGAGGTGGGAAAGGGAGTCGCCAGCCACAGATTGGACCTCAGAGACGGATCTGCAGGCAGGTTCCCAACTCCCACCTTGAGGGACCCAGTCTGCAACAGGGCAGAGATGATTGCTGACCATGGGAGCCCACAACAGTGGGCAAGCCCAACGGGGGAGAGGCTGCCCAGTGCAGCCTGTGAGGAGAGGAACAAGTCTCATCTCCACCAGCTCCTCCCTAGTCAGAACAACTGAACGTGGACACGTGCAGGGAGAAGCCTGGAGACATGCAGGGGACGTTCGTTCCCCTCGCCAGGGAAAGAAGAGCACAGGTGTTGTTGCCATATACTACCCGTTGCGACTTATCAACACAGAGGTGTGTTCCCTGCACTTCTTGCATGGCAACCTCACCATGTAGTGGCAGTGCCAGACCAGAGGAGGGGGCCCCGAGGGGACACACCACACTCAGCCCCAGGTGCCTGCTCCCAGCACGGCCTCTACCTCCTCTTGCCAAGCTCCTGGCCTCACCTGGTGGCCTCTGAAAGCTTCCGGTGGATCTCCTCATACATGTCCACATTAAAGGTTCTCTGCACAAAGGAGAGCGCCATCTTCAGGGCCTCCACCCGCAGTGGGGGGCAATGATCAGCAATGAACTGCAGCCGCTCGATGCGCATGAGGCCGCTGTAGCTGGCTGCGTACTGCTCCAGATCCTGGAGGTGGGCATGCGGGGGGGAGACAAGAAGGTCAGGCAGGGTGTGCAAGGCAGGACCCCACAGTCCCAGCCCTGGCCATGAGTGAGGAGCAGGGGACTGTCCTGGCCAGAATGCTTCGCCCATGCCAGGAGGCCCTGAGCCCATACCAGGAACTCGGTATCTGGGCATGGGGGTGTGAGACCCCACGCTGTCCCACATGCTAAGGAGAGACCACTGGGGTGGGCTGGGGACAGCCTCCAGAGCAGAGCCCCACAGTGAACAGTGTGAGGGCTGGGGACGCACTACTGAGTGCTGGTCACTGGGCTGAGCAGGAAGAAGACAGCATTTAACAGGTGAACCCCTAAAAAGACCCACCCTCGCTGTGAGACTCAACAGGCAGGGCCCCTCCACGTGGGTGCAGGGTCTCCAGCTGAACATAAGACCCAACATAAGTGGTCAGTTAAAAGCCCTGAGGATTTCTGGGTCAAAGAAAGACGCAAGGGGCTGGCCCGTGGCTCACTCGGGAGAGTGCAGTGCTGATAACACCAAGGCCACGGGTTCGGATCCCATATAGGGATGGCTGGTTCGCTCACTGGCTGAGTGTGGTGCTGACAACACCAAGTCAAGGGTTAAGATCCCCTTACCGGTCATCTTTTAAAAAAAAAAGAAAGACGCAAGCAGGGAGACCCATGAGAAGGATCAATCTATCTCCTGTGTGGGCCGCAGTGGAGTCTGGCTTGGACCCCACAAGGTCCCCCGCTACTGGGCTCCATACCAGGGTGGGGTTCTCCACCACGTAGTTGACATCGGGTGCATTCTGTGGGTCCTCCTGGGGGTCCACGTCAATCTGCATGGGCTCCACGGCCCCCTGCAACATGGGCGAGGCACCTTGAGCCATGGACTGCCCAAGAAGGACAAGAGACCCTCACTGTCCTCCGTGGTCAGCTCTGCCCGAGATCTTCCAAGGCACAATCGGACTACACTCCCGCTGGTGCTGCCCCCAAGTGTGTCCTCTCCAGCCCCTCCCCACTCTCACCCAGGCTCTGGTGCCGCCACTCAGGGAGGGGGCTCCTGGCGAGACTAGCGTCTCAAGAACAGACACCCTCACCCGACTGTAACCGCCCATCTCTGAGGCCGGAAGGCAGACACAGGGAGGACCAATTAACAGAGACCCCCGAGGGCCTCCACACGTTCCCAGCCACCGTCCTGAGGCAGTTTCCTCCAAGCCACAGAGAAGAAATGGACACCACCTTAAACCCAGGAGGCAGGAGGACGAGCCCTTGCAGCCTGCACTGAGCAGCAAGACTGGGGTGAGAGTCACGCCTCGGGGTGGGAGAAGGGGACAGGAGTCATCTCGGGGAGTCCCGCGGCCCCCCGCTGGGAGGCACAGAGGGGCCAGGACCCCAC
This sequence comes from Galeopterus variegatus, assembly GCF_000696425.1. NCBI lineage: Eukaryota > Metazoa > Chordata > Mammalia > Dermoptera > Cynocephalidae > Galeopterus > Galeopterus variegatus. Next base: position 267,209 of record NW_007727433.1, read on the forward strand.
CACCTTGACAAAGCGAGCTGCACAAGGCCCGCCCGCCCGACCGGCAGGAGCGGGACCGGCCTGCGCTCTCCTTCGCTCAGGCGCAAAAAGCGCGGCTCCGGGCCGGCGGGAGCACCTCCCTCCCGCGCCGGGCGCTGAGTTCCTGTCGTCGCGGGCCAGCAGAGGACCCTGCGCCGGGAGGTACCTCGTGCAGCAGCGAACAGGCCGACAGACTGGCGCTCAGGCTGGAGTCCCCGGCCGTGCCCGGCAGGACGAGGGCTGCCCTACCGCCGCGAAGCGCGCGGCCCAGATCTGTCACTGACGAGGCGGCCGCGCCGGGGGCCGCGCCACCCTTCATCCTGTGCTGACTCTCTGCACCCCCCGACCCTGACACAGAGCTGGCTGGCTGCCGAGGGAGAAAGAGCGTTAGCGCGGCACGGCCGGCTGCCTGTGCCGGGAGCACGGTACATCGCTCCATTGATTCAACCTTTGATTTCTTTCATCAGTGCTTCGTGGTTTTCAACACATAAATCTTACACATACTTTGTTAGATTTTTTCAAATTTTTGTTGCTATCATAAATGATACTTTTTTTTCCCGTTTCTAGTTGTGCATTGTTGTCATATAGACACGCGGTTGATCTTTGGTTGTTGTGTATTGACCTGAGCTCAGGTTGTTTTGGTTCCACATCCAGCCCCCCTCTCAACCTTGCCCTCCTGGCTGTCTCCTTGGCAGCAACAGCAAGGTCTGGGAACTGGGTTACTGGGCCATCATCCTCCCGCAGGGCCGGGACACCCACCCGGCCAGCCCGCGCTGCGTCCCGACCCCGCCACGGGCCGGCCTCCCAGGGCCTGAGGCCAGCGCCACGTCCCCTGAAGAAGCTCCAGCAGGGAACGGGCTGGTCAGGGCCCTGCGTGTCCGGTCTGTTTCCACTCTTGGGCTTCCCGGTCGTCATCCCTGCTTCAACCTTGGAGGTCAGCAGCAGGATCCCCCGAGTGAGGGCCGAGCTGGGGCTGCGCTCAGACCCCTGCAGGGTGGCCAGGCCCGCAAGACAGCCACGGTCTGCCCTGGACCTCAGCGGGCAGGCTGGGTGTGGACCCTCACTTATCCCCAACCCCCAGGTGACCATGTCATTAACACCAACTGCTCGGCCGTGCGCACCCGCCAGGCGCTCTGCTGCAAGATGTCAGTGGAGTATGACAAGTTCATCGAGTCTGGGCGCAAGTACGCTGTCCCTTCGGAGAGCCCAGGGAGAGCTGGGGCGGGGCCTCCCACCAGCATCCCATGCCCTGTGCACAGCATTCTCCCCTTCTGCAGGTGGTTCTGCCACGTGGATGATGACAATTACGTGAATCCCGAAGGCTTGCTGCATCTACTGTCTGCCTTTTCACCCAGCCAAGACATCTACTTGGGGCGGCCTAGCCTGGACCACCCCATCGAGGCCACCGAGAGGGTCCAGGGAGGCGGAACTGTGAGTACAGGGTAGACCTCTGCCCCGATGCCAGGCCTGGGAGGCGCAGCTGGTAGCTTGGAAAGCAGGCAGGAAAAGGCATGGAACTTGAGGCAGCACTGCACTGACCTACCCAGGCAGCTCGGATGTGGTGGTTCAGGAGCAGGCAAGACGTGCGTGGAATTGGGCGAGCCAGGAGGGGTCTGGAGGCCACAGGCGACTGGCTTGCAGGTGCCCCGGCCCCTGGTGCCCTGGGAAGTCTCTGTTGCCTGGGCGGGATCTCCTAAGGGGCAGATTAAGGATGACTGTCAGGGAGTCGGATGAACAGTCAGGTGAGGAGCCCTATCCTGGGAAGCCCTGATTGGGACTCTTCTGTCTCCAGGTGACCAGAGTCAAATTCTGGTTTGCTACCGGGGGGGCTGGGTTCTGCCTCAGCAGAGGCCTTGCCCTCAAGATGAGCCCGTGGGCCAGGTGAGTGGGGCCCAGCTGCCCAGGCTGGGAGGCCAGGGGGCTGGGGGCAGAAGAGGCACTGACCACCTGCCCCTGTAGCCTGGGCAGCTTCATGAGCACAGCTGAGAGAGTGCGGCTGCCCGATGACTGCACAGTGGGCTACATCGTGGAGGGGCTGTTGGGCGCCCGCCTGCTACACAGCTCCCTCTTCCACTCCCACCTGGAGAACCTGCAGAGACTGCCACCTGACACGGTGCTCCAGCAGGTACACGGCAGCCCCCGGGTCTTGCCTCACCCGCACTCCTCCAGGGTGGTCTCCCAGCTGAGTGAGGGCATGGGGGTGGGGGGGACTCAGGGTTGGGATTTGTACGTGGCTGGGGTGGACCTTGAAAGATCCTTTTGCCTGATGGACACAGGTCCTTAAGTGCAGGTGGTGACACCAAGTCTCATTGGGGTAGGGGGGTGGGGGGGTTCATGGTAAAGGGCAGATCTCGGGTCTTCCCAAGGCTCAGGGGCTCAGAGGCAGCTGGGCAGTGGTGAGAGACATGGAGCAGGTCCCAGGAAGGTTCCAGACTCCTTGCCCTGCCCCACAGGCCCCTCCCGAGTTGTCCTGCTGCCTCTTGACTCGCATCATCTTTCAGTGCCGTTCCCCAAACCTGGCCCAGAGCAAACGGGGGAGGCGGGTGGGTGCAGGGCCTCTCCAGCACGGAGACTCCTGAGGCAGGAAGAGGGTACGGAGGAAGAGCTGGCCCTGAGGGACAGCGGCCCCCACCTTCTGTCCTCCCCCTCCCCCTTGCAGGTCACCTTGAGCTATGGGGGTCCTGAGAACCCACGTAATGTGGTGAACGTGGCCGGAGGCTTCAGCCTGCAGCAGGACCCCACGCGGTGAGTGAGCAGCAGTGGGGGTGGGCTGTCAGCCCCACAGGAGCTCCGGTGCCAGCCTGCCCCACCCGCAACCCTGACCCAGGCTTCCTCTTTTTCCAGGTTTAAGTCTGTCCACTGCCTTCTCTACCCCAACACGGACTGGTGTCCTGTGCAGAAGCGGGGATGACCTCACCTCTTGGTGAACACGGCCTGTGACCTGGGGCAGCAACCCTGACCCAGGCTTCCTCTTTTTCCAGGTTTAAGTCTGTCCACTGCCTTCTCTACCCCGACACGGACTGGTGTCCTGTGCAGAAGCGGGGATGACCTCACCTCTTGGTGAACACAGCCTGTGACCTGGGGCAGGCTCTGGCTCTGCACCTGTCCCAGGGGCGGGGAGCAGCGTCAGTGCCTCACGTGGCTCCCTCAGGCCACTAAGGCCACCGCTACCATCACCACCACCTCCAGTGAGATGCGGGTACCCGGCAGACACTCAGCTGGCCTGCAGGCCCCCGGAACATCCTCTTGGTGGGCCTGGACGACCAGGTGTTTAGAGATAGCGAGGATGGCCAGGCTCTGAATTTTGGATCACTCCAGGGAAGACAGGAAGGGCTGGTGCTACAGAGGGGCCCTTGACGCCCTTTCTCCCAGCCGGGCCCCAGAAGGTTGCTCCACAAGAAGAGGTCTCCACCCTCACGTCTGCATGCCCGGGAGGGAGCCGCCCTCCTTACCGTGCTGGAGACGAGGTGCTGGGCAGGCCTGGGTTCTGCCTGTGATCTTTCAGGCCCAACTGGGGGCTGTTGCAAGGGCTTTGCCCAGCAGGTATCCTGGGGAACGCCACCTTCCCCACCGCAGTCAAGCTGGGTGCTGCGGGCACAGCTGTGTCCCTAGACCAGGCGCTCCATAGGAGGCCTCCAAACTGGGGGCCTTGAAAACCCCTCTCCACCTTGACTCGGTGTTCAGGACTTTCCACTCTGAGCCTCGCTTTCCCCTCCACCAGGTCCATAAAACAGCAGGAGCTTTTTGTTTGGGCCCTCCGCAGGACTGAGACCACCCTCTGGGCCCCACCTGGCCCTGACTGATGCCTTCCGTGTGGGGAACGGAATGGGGGAGCCGACCCCTTCTCTCTGCCCCTTGCCGTGCTACTGCAGTCAGCCAGTAAAGACTTCCCAGTTTCTGTGTTTCGCTGTGTCCTGATCTACCACCTGAGCTCAGCTCTCACAGACCCACACGGCATCCTGCTCCTCTCCCGACAGGATCCACCCAGAGACATTCCGCATCCCAGGCGGGTCTATATTATTTGCAGCCAGGCCCACCGAGCCTTAGACCCGCCAGTCTTTTCTGTGAGCCAAAGCATGTGGCAAGGGCTGGCGGGGCAGTGTTTCCTGTCCCAAATGTTGTCCGGAAAGTGCTGAGTGCTGTGTTTGCTTCCTTAGCATGCTGTGGCACAGCTAGATGTGTGTGTCCATGGCTGTGTGCATGGCTGCTGTATATGTAGCTATGATGGGTACACAAGCATACGTGTGTGTGCGTGGTTGTGCATGTGTATGTGGCTGTGTAGACGTGTACACATCTGCAGGCATGTATGGCATGTATGCATGTGCATGGGTGTGTGCAGGTGTCTCTAGGGGCAGGGGGCAGTACACTCATACCCAGGTTGGAGGTCGTGAGGGCTGGCTTCTGTGATTCGTGCACAGCCAGGAGTAAGACACACCCCAGAGACATTCAGGTCAGGCACTACGGGTTTTGGGGGCCTGGAGCTGCCACAGCCCAGCGCTGCAGGCTGTGGCTGAAAGAGGAGTCCTGGGGCCTAGAGCAAGCGTAAGGGCTGGTGAACTTCGGCAAGGCTGAATCTTCGTTTCAGCGACAGAGATGACAGAAGACAGTATTCTTGATGTGTGCAGCAGTTTGTTCAGTGGCCATCAAGTTCCATGAGAGCAGATGTCACCAGCGCTGCCCTGTCACTGTCTGTGTCTGTGTCTGCCGAGATGTGTCACCATCTGTATCATGACCGAGATGCCTTGGCCCTCGCGGAGGGTCGTGTGGTTTGCTCAGTTCATGCCAGATGTGGGGTTTCAGGCCTTAGGACTTCCCTCCTTCCTGAGCCTGGGCTGTGTCTGTCCCCTTGCTCAAGCTCCGCCCAGGAACATAATGTCCTTAGATTGCAGGAAATGAGAACGTGTTTACTCCATTGGAAAGGGGGTCTGGGGGTGGATTCCTATGAGTGGGTTATTACCCAAACCATGCGAGTGGTTTCGTGAATCTTCTTTATGGCCAGAAGCTTTCCATAAATTGAGTTCAGCTTGCGGGCCGTGGGAACGCAGCGCTGCATCTGCGCCGCCTCTGCCCCAGGGGGGACAGTCTGGGGTGGGGCCGCACTGCAGGAGCAGGAGTGGAGCCCAGAGATGGGCAGATGGGTACCAGGGAGCCGCCATGGTGGGAGCAACCAGCAGGGGTCTCCAGGAGGGCTCTGTATGCCCCCAAGGCAGCAGTGTAGCCACCGGCCCAGGTCAGGTGGGGAGGGGTGTTGTGGCAGGTTATGAGAAAGTGTCCATGCTCAATGGCCACCTCCCCACACATTCCCAGATACAGACTGTTTGGTGGCCTCTGAGACCCCGATACTAGCTGACACCCCAGACCCTCCCCCTCCTGTCATCCTGCCTCTTTCATTCATGGAGCACCCAGGGGAGGGTCGGACGGGGCCAAGTGGGTGGGGTGGGTGGGGCCGGCTGGCACCACGGGGCTCCTACCAGGGCAACTGTCCCCTGGTTCCACAGAGAGCAAAGTCTGGAAGGAGGTACACCAAAAGTTTTATCAATAGTTGTCTCTGAAAAATGAGAAAATCAGTAAAAGGTTTTTTTTTTTTCCACTTTCTTGTTTTTACAAATTACCTATAATGGACATATAGTAGATGAATGTAATCAGAAAATATTAAAATGTTATTAACCAAAGTTAAAAATTTAGTTGTGTGCACTTGGACCTCCCGTTTTCTGGGTGAGGATATACCAAGCATCAGTAGACCTTGGTGTGGTTGCCTGCCAGGCTCCCTGCAGGGCTGGTGGAGTGACATCCGAAGCACAGAGTGGGGAGAGATTTGCTGAGAGAGGACAAGGTGGCACTGTGCTCCCTCAGAGGCAGCGGGATGGGGACGGCAGGGGGCAGTGTAGGGCCAAGCAAGAGCTGTGCTCTGGCTGGGCAGACGGGCTGGCGTCCCGACTAGACCTATTGATGGGGCGGCCTCAGGCAAGCTACTTAAGCACTTCTGAACCTATTTTCTCTTTTGTAAAATAAAGAAAATAGAACCTATTAGAATGAGTTGATTGTCACCCATGTAAGATGTTTCTCTGTGTATGTGTGTGTGCGCGTGTGTCCCCTGGGAGCAGTGGTTCAGTATTAGCTAATTCAATATTCAATGGTTGTTCAACTCTGTGAGTATAACAGAAACCACTGAACTGTACAACTTAGAGGTCAAGTGTTTGGATCCCTGTACCAGCCAGCCACCAAAAAGTAGATAAAAAATAAAATTGTCCACTTTTTTTTATTTGCTGGCTGGCTGGTACTAGGAACTGAACCCAGGGCCTTGGGGTTATAAGGCTGTGCTCTAATCAACTGAGCTAACCAGCCAGCCCCAAACTGTCCGATTTTTGATATGTGAACGATATCTCAATAAAGGTGTTACTTAAAAAGTGAATCAAGGGCCGGCCCGGTGGCGCACTGCTACAGTGCGCTGCTTGGGAGCACGGTGCCACTCCCGCCAAGGGTTCGTAATAACTTCGTATAGCATACATTATACGAAGTTATACGACAGCATGAGCCCTGAGCGTCCTGACAATTTGGGGCCGGCCTGGTGGCGCACTGCTACAGTGCGCCGCTTGGGAGTGCGGCAGCACTCCCGCCAAGGGTTCGGATCCCACATACAGACCGGTTCCCGCTCACTGGCTGAGCGAGGTGCGGGCGCAACACCTAGGGTTGCGATCCCGTTGCCGGTCCCGGTCCGGTACGGGCGCGACACTGAGGGTTGCGATCTGTTGCCGGACACGAAAAAAGACAAAAGGGAAAAAAAAAAAAGTGAATCAAGATGAATACAAAATGGAATAGCCCAAGATTTATTACATAATTACAAAAACATTTTCACAAAGAAATCTCCAGGATCAGGTGGTTTTAGCAGTGAATTCTACCAAACATTCGGGGAAGGAAGAACATGAATATTGGTATTACTCAAACTCTTCCAGCAAATAAGTGAGAAAAGGGCACTTCCTGGCTCATGTTATGAGGCTAGAATAACACTTGTACCAAAATCAGAAAAAAAGCATTACAAAAAATTGACGAGCTGGATCTAAAATTTATATGGAAAAGCTAAAGGCATAGTATATATTAATCAACCTTGAAAAAGAACAAAGTTGAAGGACTTCCCCAGCCTGACGTCAAGACCTGTGATAAAGCAACATTAATGAGACAGTGTGGCACCTGTGTAAGAATCAGCAACTAGACCAATGAGCAGAGCAGGGAGCCCAGGTACAGACACACGTGTACTGTCACATAATTTCCAATAAAGTCACCAAAGCAATTCAAAAAAGGAAAAGAAAATCTTTTCAACAAATGGTGCTGAAAAACTGGATATCCATATGGCAACAATGAACCTTGATCCGTTGCTTTATAGTATACGCAAGAATCAATTTGGGATGATCCAATCCCTATCAAAATCTTAGTGACCTTTTTCTGCAGAAATGGGGAAATCTGAAATTTATACAGAAATCTCATATTGAATCTCAAGGGACCCCAAATAGCTAAAGCGATCTTGAAAAATAACAAAGTGGGAGGGGAGGACCCACACTTCATGGTTTCATAACTTATCACCAAGCTGTGGCAAACAGACAGTATGGCTCTGGCTACAGACACGTGGGCCAGCGGAGAATAGAGAGGCCAGATCACCCTCACATACCTGGTCAGATAATTTTTGACAAGGGTGCCAAGACCACCAAACGGGGAAAGGGTAGCCTTTTCAACAAATAGTGCTGGGAAATCTGGATTCCCACATAAAAGAATAAAGTTGGATCCCTACCTCACACCATATACAAAATGAAATAAAAATTGATCAAAGACAAACATAAGAACTGAAATTATAAAACTCTGAGGAGAAAATACATAGGGCAAAACCTCCACAACACTTGATCTGACACTGATTTCTTGGATATGACACCAACGGCACAAACAACAAAAGAAAAAAAATAGACAAAGCGAAGCTCATGTCAATTTTGATGCACAAAAGCTTTTGTGCATCAAAAGTCAATATCAACAGGCTGGCTGGTTAGCTCAATTGATTAGAGCATGGCGTTATAACATCAAGGTTAAGAATTCAGATCCCTGGGCCAAGCCTGTGGCGCACTCACGAGAGTGCGGTGCTGGGAGCACAGCGACGCTCCTGCTGCGGGTTCGGATCCATGGCCAGTGCGCTCACTGGCTGAGCGCGGTGCGGGTGACACCACACCAAGGGTTGCGATCCTCTTACCGGTCACGAAAAAGACAAAAAAAAAAAAAAAGAATTCAGATCCCTGTACAAGCCAGTCACAACAACAGAAAGACTTATCAACAGAGGAAAAAGGCAACCAACAGAATGGGAGAACACAGTTGCAGGTTACATATCTGATGAGAGACTGATATTTAGAATATATAGAGAACTCTCAAAACACAACAACAACAACAACAAAGCCTGATTCAAAAATGGGCAAAGGACTTGAACAGACATTTCTCCAAAGAAGACATACAAATGGCCAATTAGCAAATGAAAAATGCTCAACATCACTAATCGTTAGGGAAATGCAAATCAAAACCACAAGGAGACACCCACTAGGATGGCTACTATCAAAAAACAAAGCAACAAGTATTGGCAGAGATGTGAAGAAATTAAAACCCTTGTGCACTGTTGGTAAGAATGTAAAATGCCACTTCTATAGGAAATAGTTTGACAGCTCCTCAAAAAATAGGAAACAGAGTTACTATATGATCCAGCAATTCCATCTCTGGTATATACCCAGAAGAATCTAAATCAGGGACTTGAAGAGCTACTTGTACACTCATGTCCAGCATTTTTCACAATAGCCAAAAGGTGGAAGCAGCCCAATGTCCATTGAAAGGCAAGGGGGTAAACACAATGTGGTCCATCCATACAGTGGCATATTAGCCTTGAAAAGGGAACAAAATCTGACACGTGCTACAACATGGATGAACCTCAAGGACGTTATGCTAGGTGAAATAAGCCAGTCACAAAAAGACAGATAATGTAGGATTGCACTTATATGAGGTTCCTGGAGGAGTCAAATTCATAGAGACAGAAGTAGAACGCCAGGGGCTGGGAGAGGGCAATGGGGAGTTAGTGTTTAATGGGGACAGAGTTTGAGTTTTGCAAGGTAAAAAGAGTTGTGAAGATGGATGGTGGTGATGGTTGTACAACATTATGAATGTATTTAACACCATTGAACTGTAGACTAATAGACGGTTAACATGGTAAATTTTATGTTATGTGTATTTTATCACAATAAAAAAAATTGTAAAAAAAAAAGTATCCAAATTATTTAAAAAACAAGTAAAATTATCTCTACTTGCAGATGACTTCATCTTATATTTAGAAAATCCTAAGTGGACTGGTTGGTTGGCTCTGTTGGTTAAAGCATGGTGTCATAACACCAAGTTCAAGGTTTGGATTCCCCAGACCAGCCAGCCCCCCACAAAAGGAAAATCCTAAATAATCCACAAAATAACTGTTAGAGATAACAAAAGAATTCAGCAACATTGCAGAATGCAAGATCAACAGACAAAAATCTGTTGTATTTCTATACATTAGTAAGAGCAACTCAAAAGTGAAATTAAGACAATTCAATTTAGCATCTAATAGAATAAAGTATATAGGAATAAATTGAACCAAGCAGACAAAACTAAAAAATGTTCCGCAGAGAAATTAAAGAATATGTAAATAAATGGAAGGAAATCATGTGATCACAAATTAGAATGCTTAATATTATTAAAATGGCAATGCTATCCAAAGTGGTCTACAGGTTTAATGCAACCCCTATCAGAATTCAAATGAACGTTTTTGCAGAAATGGGAGGGCTGATCTTCAATTTTGTATGGAATTTCAAGGGGCCCCAAATAGCCAAAACAATATTGAAAAAGTACAGATTTGGAGGACTCACACTTTCTGATTTCAACACTTATTATAGTGCTACAGTAATCAAAACAGAAAGTACCAGCATAGAGATAGACACATAGACCCGTGTAACAGAACTGAGGATGCAGAAATAAACTCACGTGGGGTACTTTAGATAAGTTTGTGGAGAAATAGAATTAAAAGACAGTATGAATTTCCCGTGAAGTTTTTGGAGTTCCCTCATATGTATACACCATTCAATATGACTGCCATGATCATTCCTCGGCTGAAGAACACACTTCAATGAGTGGACTGGGACAGCCAATGCCCACATGCAAAAGAACAAAGTCACAGCACACACAACATTAACTCAGAATGGCTGAACAACCTAAACTTAAGAGCAAAACCGTAAGACTCTTAGGAAAAAACATATCAGTAATTCTTCATGAGCTTAGACTTGGCAATGGATTCTTAGATATTCCACCAAAAACACAAACATCAGAAGAAAAAATGCACAGCGCTGGCCAATGAGCTCAGCTGGTTAGAGCAGAGTGTTGTAACACCAAGGTCAAGGGTTCAGACCCCCATACCAGCCATTCCACCAAAATAAATAAATAAATGCACAAATTGGACTTCATCAGAATTAAAAATTTTTGTGCATCAAAGGACATTATCAAGAAAGTGAAAAAACCAACCCACAGAATGGGAGAAAAGATTTGCAAATGATATATGTGATAAGGGTCTAATGGCTTGAATATATACATATTTTCACAACTCAACATCAAACACGCAAACAGCACAACTTAAAAACAGGCAAAGGATGTGAATAGACATTTCTCCAGAGAAGATCACAAATGGCCAACAAGCACATGAAAAGATGCTCAGCACCATGAGTCGTTAGGGAGATGCAGATCAAAACCCCAGTGAGATTCCACCTCACATCTGCTAGGATGGCTGTAATAATAATCATAATGTTAGTGGAGGAGGACAAGTGTTGGTGAGAACACAGAGAGACGAGGACCCTTGTGCACACCAGGGTGGATGTCAATGGTGCAGCTGCTGTGACAAACAGTCTGGCTGTTCCTCAGAATGTTAAACATAGAGTTACTGTATCGCCCAGCAATCCCACTCCTAGGTATATATTGTAGAGCATTCTTAAAGCAAATGTACTTCACAGGGCCTAAGACCTGGTTTGTCAAAGCCGTGCAGTTTCAAATATTGGCCTTGTGGAAGACTGGAAATTTCCCTCAGGCTATAATCTCCCTGGTATAAGATAAAGATTTGTGGCACAGCAAGGTTGCTGGCTCGAGGACAGACTAGTTCCTGATTGTTATGTAAAGATACTGAGAAATTGCTATAAGAAGGGAATGGGTTTTTTGTTTGTTTGTTTGTTTGTTTGTTTGTTTTTTCCTTTTTGTCTTTTTTCGTGACCAGCAACGGGATCGCAACCCTCGGTGTCACGCCCGCACTGCGCTCAACCAGTGAGCGGACCGGTCTCTATATGGGATCCGAACCCTCGGCGGGAGCGCCGCCGCACTCTACCGAGTGCGCCACCGAGCCGGCCCTAAGAAGGGAATGTTTGCTAGATCAAGCTTTTGTTGGTGGATCACTTAATTGTCTAATGCAATGTCATCTGGCTTGTTTCACTGAGAGTTACCAGCCTATATTGTTAAACTATAATCCCACCTATGTCTCTTCCTGTAACTTCCTGGTCTGGAAAATAAATGCAGGAAGAGAACCCCAATTCAGGGTTAATTTCCCAAGGAAGGAATGCCTCTCACTTGAGAGTTCTGGGGAAGATAACCACTTCAGGGCTTCTCACTGCTCAGAAGAGACGGGCTTTGAGTAATCTTTTGTGGCTCTGTCCACCAAGGAAGTGGGGTGACAAATCCATGGGGGGCAAAGCAACAATATATTCAAAAGAATTTAAAACAGGGACTCAAACAACAAATGTACACAAATGTTTATATCAACACTGTTCATAGTAATCAAAATATTCATAATAAGCAACCCAGATGTCCATCAACAGGTGAGTACACAGAGTGTGATGTGAGCACACAGTGGCGTATCATTCAGCTGCAAATGGAATGAAGTGCACACATGGTTAGTGTTCATCAGTGTTGTAGGAAGTACGAGCACTTCATTCCTTTTTTTTTTTTTCTTTCTTTTCTTTTCTTTTTTTTTATCCACTGGCCAGTATGGGGGTCTAAACCCTTAACCTTGGTGTTATAACACCGCACTATAATGGAGTGAGCTAACCAGCCAGCCTCTGGCCTCTTCCAAGATTTTCTTTTTATCTGATTTTAATCATATTGACTATGATGTACCTTGATGTAGTATTGTTTTGTTTTGTTTTGTTTTTTAATACTTAACTGCTCAGAGTTCACTGAGTTTCTAGGGTCTCTAAGAACTTGCTAATTCTAATAAAATTTCAAAAATTTGGGGGTGCCATTTCTTTTTTTAGTACATATTTTATTTTTATAATCTCAAGTAACATTCACAAAAATTGGACATATAACTTCTACTCATCAAAAGACACCATGAGGGCATTATTTCTTCAAATATTTTTCAGCCCCATACTCATCTTCTGGGATTTTAATCTCCTGTATATTAGATCATTTTATATTACCCAGAGCGTCCTCAAGGGTCTGTTTATGTTTTTTCAATCTTTTTGTTCTCTTTCTTCAGATTAAATAATTTTTATTGATCTGTTTTCATGTTTACTGACTCTTCTGTTCTCTACGACATGCTGTTAAACCTACCTATTTTTTTTTCTAAATTTAATTACCATGCTTTTTTTTTATTGGCAGCTGGATGGTGCAAGGATTGAACCCCAGACCATGGTGTTATCAGCACCATGCTGTAACCAACTGAGCTAACCAGCCAGCCCTGTCATTGTACGTTTAAATTTAAGAATTTCCATTTGTCTTTTTCATAGTTTAGTTTTTCTTTCTAGGCTGAATTTTCCTACCTGTTCACTCATTGATATATTTTCCTTAAATTCTTTGAGCATTTCTTTTTCTTTTTCTTTTTTGGTGGGTGGCAGGTATGGGGATCCAAATTCTTGATCTTGCTGTTATCAGCACCATGCTCTACTGAGTGAGCCAACTGGCCAGCCCTGTATGTATGTATGTATGTATGTATGTATGTATGTATGTATGCATGCATGCATGCATGTATGTATATATGTATGTATTATTTATTTATTTATTTATTTAAAGATGACCGGTAAGGGGATCTTAACCCTTGACTTGGTGTTGTCAGCACCACGCTCACCCAGTGAGCCAACCGGCCATCCCTATATGGGATCCGAACCCGTGGCCTTGGTGTTATCAACACCACACTCTCCCAAGTGAGCCACAGGCCAGCCCTCAGCCCTGTATTTATAATAACTGCTTTAAACTTTTGCCTGGTCAATCCAGACAATTGTTTGTTGACTTTTTTTTTTCTCTTGACTATGGATATCATTTTCCTGTTTCTTTTTATTTCTAGAAGACTTATATTCTAGACATTGTAGATGATATTCCAATAGAGTCTGGATTTTGTTATCTTCCTCTGAAGAGTGGGTTTTTGTTCTGGCAGGCAGTTTAATTACTGACTAATTTGAGTTTGCTTAGGTTTGGTTTTGCTCTTTATTAGGGTTATCTGTGGAAAACCTACAATGTTTGCCATGGCCCCCTAAGTTAGTAGGATTCAGCCTCCAAACTCTGTTTCCCCTGTGAGTACTATTGGGGGATTGGTTTAGGCTTCAGAGAATGGGACTAGAGTAGGCCTGATCTGGTCATCTTGACACATAGAATCAGACTTTCCAGGTCTTGCCTGGAAGCCCAGGGAGTGAACGAGGTGTAAGTAAGCTGCAAACACACTGACTGGGCCAGAACTGCCCAGTTCCCTGGGGTTCTGCTGACTCCTGCTCTGTTCTGTTCTTAACCCCACAGCAGCCATCCCCTTGGGTAATCTCATCCTGCGCATGTACATCCCAGTGTCCAGCCACACACTCCAAAGGAACCGACACGCAGACTCTGGGCTCGTCCCCTCCTCTCCAGTGCTCTGCCCTGTGGATTCCAGCCTCTTCGGCTGTCTCACGCTCTGATCTCTGCCTCCTCCACGTGGCAGGACCACATGCTCTTCTTGGACCCCCGCTCCCTGCACCACAGTCGGGACATTATCCCACGTGGAACATCCGTGGGGCTCACCCTGGGGAGTGTCCGTCTTCTAGGCATAGAAGTCTTGTGCTGTCCATTGAAAACAGTTAGTGAGTGTATTATGTCAAGCTTTATGGTCATTTAAAGCGGGGGGACTGGTCTGGTCATGAGTGATGACATCACGGCTGCAAGCAGACGTCTGTGATGCTTCATGCATCCTTATAGTTTATGGAGAGGACGGTGTGTGGTACATCTTGGTCTGCTTTTGAATTGCTCCACTCTGCTCTAGGGAGAGTCACAGAAGTTCCTCAGGAAACAGCCCTACAAGGAGGTGCCAGCTGGTGGAAGGTTCCGATGCGGTCTAAGAACACAGAAACATGTCTGAGCTGGGCTGACCCCTGAAGGACAGGGCGCTGCTTGACTTCCTGGAGACACCATCAAGCTGGAGGGAAGGGCGGGTCCTCGCTGGGTGCCTGACAGAGGCAGGGTGGGGTGCAGACAGAAGAGGCTGGGGGCCCAGTGGCCTGGCCTGCAGATGAGAAACCCCTCCTCAGCCCCAGAAAATTACCCAGCACCCAGCAGCAGGGACCTCAGCTCCAGGACTCCCGAGTGCACGGGCACCACACCCGCAGGCTGGGGTCTCTTTCCTCACCCCCCCAGCTGCTGACCCTGCAAGGCATAGGGCCTCAGTTTCCCCTGGATGAGGGTGGGGGCCATAGGGGGAAGTGTGACGCCCCCTCCCTTGCTCTCTCTCCTCACCACTGGGGCCAATTGTGGGAATAGCTGGCGTGGCTTTTCCCAGTGGTATTGCCTTACACAAAGCTTTTGTACCTCCAGAAATATTTGTGGCCTTTCCCCCACCCCCCAGAGCACTTTGTACCCAGAAGAGCTTAGTCTCTTGGCAAAGGCAACCCGCTGCTGGCCCTCGCCCAGTTCACACCTTAAAAATCCTGTTATAATCCCATTATATGGTGGGGGGCCACGTGCGGGGAGTTCTCAGGCCTCTCCTCACCAGAGGAGCTACCAGCCCTCCTGGGGGCAGATGCTGAGCCCTGGGACCCAGGAGCCTCCGGGAGATGGGACCCCTGCCCCTGGGTGCAAGCCTCACAGCCCTTCCCAGTCACTTCCCAGAAGCTCCAGTACTAGGCTGGGAGCAAGTCAGCTTCATGGAGGGCAGAGACCCCCAGAGCGGGGTCAGGGGGCTTTCACGCAGGCAGGGGTGGGACACCCCATGAAACCCCAAGATCTCAGCCACGATTCTTATCCCCACTGGCAGCGATCTCAGCCAGCACTGAACACAGCCCCTCCATCCCGTGCCAGGGGCAGCCTGGGGCCCGGGATGTGGCACACCCTGGTGACACTGCTTGGAAGCTCCCTCTACGCATCAGTGTCACTTCTGAGACTCTTGGCCAGAGATGCGGTAGGGACTTGCCGTGGCAGGTCAGGAAGAGAGTCGGCAACCCCTGTCTGCCTGATCCACAGTGACGAGGTAACCTGTCACGAGCTGGCACAGGGTTCCCTCGGCCAACTGTGTTTCTCCCCCCTCAGCTGTCCCCCTGGCAGGCTGTCTGGCTGGCCTGAGCGGTGACCCATTTCCTGCCTGCCTGGTCCCAGGATCCCACAGTGATGGAAGATGACAGGCAGCCCCAGACTGACACACATGAGCCAAGACACGGGGGTCTGTCGTCAGAAGACCATGTGGCATCTGCCGCCCTGACAGTGGTAACCTCCCAGAGACGAGCCAGAAGTCCTCCACCTCAGCTGTTCAGTCAGAAGCTGTCGAACGACAACGGGGCCACCTGACCACAGAAGGTGCAGCTCCCCCGTGGGACGTTGTGCTCTGCCACGTGCAGGCGAGGACCTGTGCCACCTTGTGCCGTGGAGGTGCAGCCTCTGCGTCAGCCGCTGTGGATGGGAGGAAAATGTGATGGGAGGTGGAAGTGAGCACCAGGCAGCAGAGGAAGGACACTGCCCACCACTCCACGTGTTGGCTGGGATGTGAGTCCAGAAATTGCAACACAAGATATCAAATCAGAAGTTCCCCGGGGCCGGCCTGGTGGCACACTGCTACAGTGCACCGCTTGGGAGCGCGGCAGGCGCTCCCGCTGAGGGTTTGGATCCCACATACAGACCGGCTGCTCACTGGCTGAGCGAGGTGTGGGCGCAGCACCAAGGGTTGCGATCCTGTTGCCGGTCCTGGTCTGGTACAGGCGCGACACTGAGGGTTGCGATCCGTTGCCGGCCACGAAAAAAGACAAAAAGGAAGAAAAAAAAGAAAAGAAGAAGTTCCCCCTTTGGTAAAATATCAGATGCCTGGGTGGTGGTTAAAGACACGGCAACTGGAAAATCCAAAGGCAATGGTTTTACATTTTTTTAAATAACAAACTGCATGGAGAAAATGCAATTGTGCACCTGGGAGGTCAGTGGTTGGGAGGTTGTCAGATCGGAACGAACTGGGCCACACATAAACCACCCACCTCTGCAAGTACAGAAGGGCCCGACACTAAGCAGATGGGAGACTTGAATGTGGCAAGCCGGCCGGGTTCAAGGAGTAGAACCGTGTGCAGAGGAGGAATGGCTTCTGGGTCAACAGACCAGCTTCTAGGAAGACATTCTCACCAGCGGGACAAATTATGGAAATAAGGTTTTCCAGAGAAAGGGTATTCATTTGTCAGATTTTCAACCCATGACAGTGCGGCCCATGCCATTGTTTTGGCGAATGTACCGTGATTGAAGGACGTGTGGTTAAAAGCCATTGGGGAAGGAATCTCCCGATAGGACTAAAAACTCCCAACAGGTTGACTGTAGTCAGCGGGGCAAGTGGAGCCAAATGTGTGGAACCCACAACGGCATGGACGGGGTATGGAGAATGGGTGGCAGGTACCACCTCACAGAGTGTACCGGCAACCACGGAAGCAGCAAGGATGTGGAGTCGATCTGTCACCATCTGCCGCCTGGAGGGGTGGGTCTGGTGCTCGGCCTCAGGACCAGCTCCTCCCCTGTGCTAGCTCCTCCTAACCCAGCTGGATGTGCATTGGCAAGTCACCAAACACGGCGAGCCCGGACTCCGAACAAAACTGTAATTAGTGACAAGCTTCGATTTCCTGTGACACTCTGAAGACGTGAAAGTGGACATCAGAAAACGAAAATATTCATTTTAAAAATGGAAATGTTTGGGCCGGCCCATGGCTCACTCGGGAGAGTGCGGTGCTGATAACACCAAGGCCACGGGTTCGGATCCCATATAGGGATGGCCGGTTAGCTCACTGGGTGAGCGTGGTGCTGACAACACCAAGTCAAGGGTTAAGATCCCCTTACCAGTCATCTTTTAAAAAAAATTTTTTTTAATTTTTATAAAATGGAAATGTTTGGGCGCTTTATCACAGTTTTGCTTTGGTGAAGGACACATCTTCCAGTTCTGCCTTTTTAAGTTTTTGTTCATGGTGGATATGAACATGATTTTTCTTTGTGTACAAAAATTGAAAAATAAAGTTTATAAAGAAAAAAAAAAAAGAATCAACAAGCTAACAACGCAGTGACCGGAAGGCTGTGGTTGGGGTTCATGTTCCAACTCAGGGACTTCCTGGTGTGGTGGGAAGTTAGAAAAGGACAAGAGAGGCGAGAGGACACCTGGCTGCTGGCGCGTGGGATGGTGGGTACGGCCAGTCCCCCGAGGAGGGCGCAGGCGTGCACGGCACAGGTGACACACGCAGACAGGGAGCTCCGCCCCATGTTGGGCACCACTCAGTTGGACCAGTGAGCTTCCACCAGCTAAGGTGCCAACCAACAGAGACGACCAGGGCTCGGCCAATGACCAAACAACACGAATCCAGCTGGGAGGACTTGAACCCCGGGGAATGCACCTGGCAGTGCTCTTGCCCGAGCCCGCTCCCTTCTCTCCGCAGTGCACTTTCTCTCCTAAATAGACCTGCTCTGTGCGTTTCACCTCTGGCGTGTTTCGTCCGATTCTTTGTTCCAGACCCCGAGAACCCAGACTTGGCTGGCAGAACCTGAAATTTCCTGTTTCCCTTAACATCTTGGTTCCCTGTCTGGGAACCTGCAGTTTCCCTTAACGCTCGTGCAGGGGCAGAAAGGGGGTGATCCCTTTCCACTCTATCATAAAGGGTCACCACCGACACCCTGTAGCAAAACACGGGTTGACAAGAGGAAAGCATGACAGCTCTATTACACGCATGTGGGCACAGAAGTCACACAAAACACGAGCTCAAAGAGGAGCCATGGTTCTCTGCTTGTTACCAAGACCTTAAATAAAAACGATCAGAGGCCACCGCTTTGGACTAAGCTCCTGCCTGGGGCCCCAACTGACCAGCCTAAAAACCAAAATGCAGCCACCCTGCTAAGTTCCAGTTGCTTAGTTTGTGGTCTGAAAAATAACAGCCAGTTTCCCAAGCAGCCAGTTTACAGTGTTTGTTGTTTGTTTTGTTTTGGGCCCCAGGATCTTAGTGTTATCAGCACCAGCCCCAGCCAGCTGAGCCCACAGGCCAGCCCGGTCCCTCGGCCTTAATCCTTACCCACAGGAGACGGCGAAGTAACCTGGTGACAACTAGTCAGTTATTTCTTCTGTTCTGTCTCTCTGTCCACACCTTACGTGGAAAGTAACTTTGAAATGACCAGTCTGTTTCCTGTTCGTTGCTTCTGCTTCCTGCAGCCTGTTCTGTCCCTTTGGTAAAATATCGGATGCCTGGGTGGTGGTTAAAGACACGGCAACTGGAAAATCCAAAGGCAATGGTTTTACATTTTTTTAAATAACAAACTGCATGGAGAAAATGCAATTGTGCACCTGGGAGGTCAGTGGTTGGGAGGTTGTCAGATCGGAACGAACTGGGCCACACATAAACCACCCACCTCTGCAAGTACAGAAGGGCCCGACACTAAGCAGATGGGAGACTTGAATGTGGCAAGCCGGCCGGGTTCAAGGAGTAGAACCGTGTGCAGAGGAGGAATGGCTTCTGGGTCAACAGACCAGCTTCTAGGAAGACATTCTCACCAGCGGGACAAATTATGGAAATAAGGTTTTCCAGAGAAAGGGTATTCATTTGTCAGATTTTCAACCCATGACAGTGCGGCCCATGCCATTGTTTTGGCGAATGTACCGTGATTGAAGGACGTGTGGTTAAAAGCCATTGGGGAAGGAATCTCCCGATAGGACTAAAAACTCCCAACAGGTTGACTGTAGTCAGCGGGGCAAGTGGAGCCAAATGTGTGGAACCCACAACGGCATGGACGGGGTATGGAGAATGGGTGGCAGGTACCACCTCACAGAGTGTACCGGCAACCACGGAAGCAGCAAGGATGTGGAGTCGATCTGTCACCATCTGCCGCCTGGAGGGGTGGGTCTGGTGCTCGGCCTCAGGACCAGCTCCTCCCCTGTGCTAGCTCCTCCTAACCCAGCTGGATGTGCATTGGCAAGTCACCAAACACGGCGAGCCCGGACTCCGAACAAAACTGTAATTAGTGACAAGCTTCGATTTCCTGTGACACTCTGAAGACGTGAAAGTGGACATCAGAAAACGAAAATATTCATTTTAAAAATGGAAATGTTTGGGCCGGCCCATGGCTCACTCGGGAGAGTGCGGTGCTGATAACACCAAGGCCACGGGTTCGGATCCCATATAGGGATGGCCGGTTGCTCACTGGGTGGGCGTGGTGCTGAC